>NW_015168094.1:325462-357861 GCF_001447785.1 Gekko japonicus
CTCCTCTTCCTCCTCTTCCTCTTCCTCCTCCTCTTCCTCTTCCTCTTCTTCCTCTCTTCACTACAAGTGGTTGGCTTCATGTGGAATCATGGGAGAGCGATTCCCCATCATCTTATCCAAGGCTGCACGACAGAATGTTCACCAGTTAAGCAAGCACATTTGAGTCCTAAGCAAAGCTGTTATAAATTATATCAATATTCACTTTGAAATTGGCATATATGAAATAGCCAGTCAGCCCCCCCCCCCAAAAAAAATCTGATGTATATTTGCAATTCAATGTTCTTTGGTACCCCTTTCTGCCTTAGCTGCCACTTCTTCCTTCTGTTTTATATTCGGTGTCCTCATCCTTTGCCCTCCTCGACATTTTACCTGATTGGGTGTAGCCATGGCATCAATGAAGTCATCCCATCAGATGTAGTCTTATGGCAGCATCAACAAAAATCACATGGGTCTCTTTTGCCAATTGTATGTGATGGCACTGAAGCCCAATTAGCTCGAGAACAGTGAGGGAAAAGAAGAGAAGAAGAATTAAATCCAGCCGTTGCCCTGGGGAATGCTAGAGCATATAACAACATCAAAATGAAGGGAAGTGGCTTGCCACATTTTAAAGAGATGCTGAAAGTGGGAGGCACTTTTTGACATACAGGTTGACCTTGAAAATAGGTCATCCCTAGACTTGTTTGCTTGCTGCGCTGGTGGCCTCATTCTAATCTGCGGACTTCCAGCCACCACTTAGCTTTGCCTTGCAGGGTGAAGATGAGAAAAAAGATTAAATTCTGAAAGCAGCAAGCTATGAGAAGTTGGCAGCCAGATGTGGGAGACTTGACGTGAGTGATGTACAGAATGTGGTATCACCCAGGACATCCGAAGCTCCTGCAGTACTGGACTCAACTGGGCGAGTCAACGTCATCGAAGGGTAACTTTGACTCATGGGATTTTTTTTTTAAAAAAAAAAGTTATGTTAGTGTAACATACAAAAAAAAAGATTTTAAATTTTAAGTAAATAAATTTTAAAAAAGATAAATCCAAACATAAATATATTATAGGAGTGTCATACAAGATAAAAACAATTCTAGATAGAACAATATCTAAGGATTGCACTAAGTAGAGTTTGACTGAGATTGTTTCAAAGAAAACAATGGGATGCCAAGTAAGCTTACCTATGCGTGCTAGTAGTGATTATCAAGAGTAGTGCTGTTGATAAGGTTGGTAGAAGGTCTAAGTATGTCCGTTGAAGTTTGAGAGTAGTGTCAAAACATGTAGGCTCTGACAGAGTTTGGTTAAAGCGTATTTCAAAGAGTTAACCAGGGCTATCTTTGGGCAGGAACGCACAGGAACGGAGTTCCGGCTGGCTCCCGAGTTGGCCACGCCCAGCAGGAACTCATTAGCATCATAGGCCACACCCAACAGCAGAAACTCATTAGGATTGGCTACATTATGGGTGTGTGGCCTAACATGCAAAGGAGTTCCTGCTACAAAAAAAGGTCCTGGGTTTTTACAACAAACAAGGTAAACAGAATAACAAGCAAAAGGTGGGTGTGGCTGGATGAGCACACTTCTGGTAACATGTGGGTGTGGCCTACTGTGCTAATGAGCTGTGCTGTCAGGGGTGTGGCCCAATATGCTAATGAGTTCCTGCTGTTGGGTGTGGCCTATTATGCTAATGAGTTCCTGCTGGGCTTTTTCTACAAAAAGAGCCCTGGAGTTAACCATTTATGGTAAAGAGAATTAGAAGGGAGGTAACTTTGACTTATGATACAGTACTGTAGTAGTGGTAAATTTATTGTTCATTGGCCTTCACAATTAAAACATATCTGAAACATAATAAAACATTTGAAACGTATTGACAAACAGACAAAGCTAACATTCTAAGACCTCAGCTCTCATTCCGCTCAATACAACAAGAACAATTCAATTGGGGACATTCTAAAAGTTCACTCATCTTCCTGGCTGCCAGTGCAAAAAGAGCCAGGCTATAAGGAACGGAAGGCTCCACACCAGAAAGCATAAAAAACTAGTTTATCAGAATCTGAGAAAAACTGTAGATCAACCAGAATCTTAGCCAGGGATTTTATTCCTAGGACCCAAATGCAGCGGGCAGGACAAAACCTAATGTGGCAGATCTTTCACTGAGCTGCCACACAGATACGTGGGTCGATTGGAATATTGGCATAGTGACCCTTTAATAACCCAGTTGGCACAGTACTGTGAATGTTGCCTAATCAGATCTTAAAGTAATAATTGTAACCTGACTGATTTATATTCTCTTAACTTGGCACTAGAGACTAGCTTTTCAATAGTCATGTTTCCCCATTATATGGTGGAAGGGGCCATCAGGTCACGGCCGGCATGGCAACCCAATAGGGTTTTCAAGGCAGGAGACATTCAGAGGTGGTTTGCCATTACCTGCGTCTGCATAGCAACCTTAGACTTCCTCAGGGGTCATTTCCTGCAGGAGCGCACAGGAGCGGAGCTCCGGCACTAAAGAGCCCAGGGGGTGGGCACATGCAAGAAGCCCCGCCCCCTGCTCCCAGCAGCCCTGGGCCACGAGGAGCAAGAAGCAGCCTGGTAAGTCGCAGTGGGTGTTGCCTTCTGACACACTTCTGGTGATGTCAGGGGGTGTGGCATATGCAAATAAGTTATGCTAATGAGTTCCTGCACCTCTTTTTCCACGAAATGACCCCTGGACTTCCTTGGTGGTGTCCCATTCAAGTATTACCTGTGGCCAACCCTGCTTAGCTTCCAACATCTGATAAGGTTGGGCTAGCCTGCACCATCCCCTTTATATAGTTGGACATTATTTATTTATTTTTTATTTGAAATGTTTCCATGGCACCTTTCAGTTCAATCAGGGTCCACAAGGCAGTGAACAGGGGGGGAAACCCCACACATTAAAAACATCTCAACAATTAAAATACAGTAAAAATATAAAATCCAATTAAAACACACACAAACAAAACTAGAAGGTGGGTCAAGGACTTTTTATTGGGGTATGCCAGACAAAACAAGAAAGCCGTCACCTGCTGGCAAAAGACACTGACAGAGGGAGACAGGTGAGTCTCCCCGGGGAGGAAGTTCCAAAGTTTTGGTACCATGATGGAGAAGGCCTTTCTTGGGTCACCATCTGTCTAGCCTCAGATGGCCTGGGCAACCAAAGCAGGGGTTCCGAGGATGACCAGAATGAGTGGGTAGGTTCATATGGGAGAAGGTAATATCAGAACATTTTTTTAACAATCATTTTTATTCATTTGATAAATAAATACTACGGAAAGAAATGAAGAAAATAAGAAACAGAACAGAAACAACTAACAGAATGGATACTATACATAAGAGAAGCCATGTTGTGTCAGGCCAGTGGCCTATCCAGTCCAACACTCTGTATCACACAGTGGCCAAAAACCAGGGAATTAAATCATTTCAACTTGGGCTGGGTTGGGCTCTTAGATCAGCAACTGAGTTATTCCTTTGTGGTTGTTGCAAAACGGGTGGAGCCTGCAGAACAAAAGGCTAAACATCTGTAAATGTGATGCTTCATATCAACAGTTGTAGGGCTGAAAGAAACTCAGGTGTTCTCAAGTCCATGTCCTACCATACATCAGCCTTCCCATAAACTAACATAACCTCCTCCACATTTGGGGATGAACAAATGTGTCCATTTTAATTTCTTTCTGCTTTCTTATTTTGTTGTTGTGAGCTACACATTCTAGTCTGCTTGCTTGGTGTTTCCAGTTCATTTGTTACTGTTACCCCACTGCACGCACCATTTACATGCGAATGGCACAAAACTAACATTGAAGGATGTTCGTTTTAATAAGAAAATTCATTGTGAGAAACCAGAAAATGGCTCCAAAAGCAAAGGCATTTGATTCGCAGAAGGGAGAAGCAAAATCCAGTGGGGAATTTCCAAGTTAATCCGTCAGGGATGAGAAATTTGATAGCCTCACTGGTCCAAGTGTGCCATAATAAGCAAAATGCAAGAGTCTGTAAGTTGCATTGCCCCATGATACCCACATAACAGATAACTTTTTAAATGTTCTAGTCCTCATTACTGTGGAGGAAAAATCAGCATATTTGCCAGATGAAACCCAGAGACTGGAATGCAAATTAAAAAGTGGGAAAACACTTATAAAAAATTTTTCCATCATGTTAATGCTTTCTTGGGGCTTTGATTAATAAATTAGAACATTTGGCTGGCCAGAAGGGCCAGCATTATTGATAGGCAATTTAGGCTATTGCCTACGATAATGAATACATTTGGCAGGTGGCGGTGGTCATTTTATGTTCAAAACGGGCCACTAATCCGTGATGGATGAAGCAACTTCAGTGATCGGTTGAAGCTAGTTGTAGAAGTGACAGAACACCCAAAGAGAAGCCAAAGACGCCTGTTGCTAGCAATGGCTAGGATCCAAAAAGCTGTCGGGCTATATGCAAGAGCCTAGTCTTTGATCAGCTCGCTCACTGTGCCTTCTCAACAAGAGGCTTGTTCTTCCTCCACTCATTCTTCTGTCAAGATCCTGTCAACTTAATTCATGCAATCTACCTCTGCACCATCGGGTCTCTCTGATTCCTAGCCCATAGCATTCAAACCAACAAAACTCTATGACTGATTACCCACAAGCAGCTGTGCTGCCCTCGCTCTTCTGTTTCCCTCGCTTGCATTGGTCAATTTCACACTATTTGCTACACAGCCACATTTTGACCCACAGCTCCCCCCGATTTCCCCCACGTCTTCTTGATCCTTGTTTTTGGAGATCGAGAAGATGTGGGGGAAATCGGGGGGAGCTGCAGGTAAAAATGCGGCCGCACAGCGAATAGTGTGAAATTGACCAATGCAAGCGAAGGAAACAGAAGAGTGAGGGCGGCACAGCTGCTTGTGGGAAATTGGTCTATGTCTCCTTCCTTTGTGCCAACAACCTACAATTTATCCTGCCCTTGGGTTGTTGTGTCTCTCCCACCCCCACCCCCAGTCACATAAGTTGCTCTTGCACCATCCCTTGTAGTCAGATTTCCCTCAAACAGAAGTTTTGTGAATTCTACATGATACCAGCATAGGTGATAGGCAACATCTAGTTTGTGATCTGTTATATAAATGTATAAGGTAGCTTAGTAAACAAAGCAGGTCTGAACCTGTCTGGTATTTAGACTGCTGAAGGAAACATGTAGATTACACTGAGCATCTTCAAAGAGATTAAACAATACCTTTCCTAGATGTTTCTCAGCTAGCATCATATCTTAGTGGTAGTTCTAACAGCAGACAGTGAATTGTGTCTTTGAATAAGGGACTGGAGATCACAGACGGCCCTCAGAAAATTAATCAAGAACCAAAAAGGCTAACAGCAAACCAAGTTGAGGGATATATATGTGGCTTAAATATTATCAAAAAATATGTATTTATTGTTAAATGATTTAAAACATTTAGAAGAAGAAGAGATTGGATTTATACCCCACCCTTCACTACCCGAAGGTTGTCTCAGAGTGGCTTACAACCCCTTTCCCTTCCCATCCCCACAACAGACACCCTGTGAGGTAGGTGTGGCTGAGAGAGCTCTCTCGAGAAATGCTTGTGAGAGAACAGCTCTGAGAGAACTTATGACTGACCCAAGGTCACGCCAGCAGCTGCATGTGGAGGAGCGGGGAATCAATCCCAGTTCTCCCAGAGTAGAGTCCACGCTCCTAACCACTACACCAAACTGGCTCTCTGGTAAGGGCCCAACATTAGCCTCATTACAAATTAAAATAAATGAAACGTTGTGAGCGAGCGATTTGGCTACTGCACAAATCAGTTTGCTTTGGAGCCATCCTTCCTGAGCTAAGACAAAAATGTGTGAGCCCGAGGCTAAAAAACTTTGAGCTAGCTCACACTAACTCAGCTTAGAGGGAGCACCATTTTGTTTTAAAAGAAGAGCTCTTTTCTATTAATTTTCTAGCTTACCTATGTCGTTCTCTTTTAAAGTGTCCAGGGGAATAATTTATACTCAAAATACCTTTCATATTCCACTTTAATACTTAAATGGTTAATTGCGTGATCTTAATGGTGCTCTTTCCCCAGCTATCAAGGGGAAATTGTGCGTTTTAAAATAATCAATAAATGAAAAATATATTTACATAGCCACAAATAGACTAACCTGAAATGATTTCGTTGTTGCATGCGTTTACAAGAAAAAATGGCTTTAATGCATCCCTCTAATAACGTTTCACATAATAAAGCCTAATTCTCATCAAACATCTAGTCGGCAACTGAAGAAATGAAGCAAATTAGTTATTTAGAAATGTTATAACCAATCAGTGTTCAAAATAACAGTAAATTGTATTAGGCTTTGCCTCATTGTTTTTAGTAATGTTGAGAAATTCAGCAATCACGTCTTGATTATAAAAGGGAAAACAAATCTAAATTAGAGGGGAAAAATTAAGATTAGCACAATGGTTCATCTATAGTAGAGAAGCTGGGTTCATCCTTTGTTAGGGAGGATATATTTACTGTGGTGCTTCTTAGTAATATTTAGTTTTTGCGGGGTTTTTTGTTTGTTTTTTAGCCCCCCGGAGGGGATTTTTTATTGCATTTTTAATAGACTACAAACTACAACGAAAAATTGGGAAGGGGTAACTACATCAATGGAGAAAGAAAAGAAAACCACAGCTAACTAAAACCCCAAGTATAGGAGATCATAACAACGGCTTATATAAATGTTACTCTTAAATTGCTACTATTACTTTGAACATGCTAATTTTTTTATATTTTTGTCCAATGTTTTATCTATTTAAGAGAACCCCTAGAGCATCCCACAATAAAACTAAAGTTTAAAGGCACAATTCAGAGTTCTTCAGCTTTCATTTTGTCTTATGTTTTCTAATCCTCAATTTATATGTACGCTTGGGGGCAGCCGCCCCCTTATCAGAAAGAGAGTCCTCGTCGGAAGACACTGAGTCCAATTCACCACTGGATTTGCTGTCATCTTCTTCTTTCTCAACCTTGGCTGACTCTCCCAGCTGCACTCTCAGGAACTCACGTGCTTGGAAACAGAGTCAATCTTTTCTTTTTTATCTTGTAGTTTGAAAATGACTCCTTCTGGAATTAACCACCTATAGACAATGCTGTATGTTTGAAGAAAAGGGATTAAATCTTTATATTTCTTTCTCTTTTGTCTTATTTTCAATGGAATGTCTTTTAGAATCCTGATGGTGTTGTCCCCGATTTTCAAGGGTGTTCCTGTTGTTGCTATCAGGATAGAATCCCTCACATGTCGCTTTGAGAATCTAGCCACTATTTCCCCAGGCAGATTATTCTTTTTGATGTACATGGAATAGGACCTATAGACCACGTCCATTTCGCTTGCAAGATACTCCGCTTTCAAATCTGTAACTGGGACTAATGCTTCACTCAGGAGTTGCTTTAGATTCTTACCTTTTAATTCTGGGACCCCTTGAAACCAGAGGACCAAATTTGCTTTTTCCATTTGCAGCTGTAAAAGTTGTGATTCTTCCAAGGCTTGTTTCTTTTCCAGCTTTTGCACCTTTTTCTTGACTTTTTTGGCATTGGCATCCATTTCCTTCACCTTCTCAGCCGTTTGCTCCATTATTTTTAAAGTCTCAGTCAGTTTGAGCTGCTGAGTTGTAAGATTCTGGTTTAGATTCATCAACTGTTGTTCTATGTTAGTCATCTGGTCCAGCAGAGGGCGCAAGGACTCAGCCAAAATTTTGGAGAGCTCGGTGGTCTCTTCCGGTCAAGGGCTCAAGATTCCGTCTGGGTTCACTTTTACTGGTTTGTCTTTCTCTGCCCTTTTCCTAGCCATCTTTATGGATTGTTTACTTTTATGAGAACTTGCTGAAGTCTCTGAAGTATGCCCACATGCTTATCTGTGCTCTGGTAAGTCTCATCAAACAGATTTCAACGCTTTTTCTTCTGCTCCCCCCTTAGTATTTCATTATTTAGTTCATGTGTATGGGAGGGGCTCCTCCCCCGCTCGCTTTTTTTGCCGTTCCCAGGGGGTAGCTTTCTTTTTAATTTCTCGTTTCATTTTAACCCGACTCACAGTTCATTGTTGGTCATACGACCTTACTTGGCATACATTCAAAATGCTCGATCTCCTACACTTGTCCCGGTCAGAGGCTCTAGATCCATATGGACACTCAGTGGCAGGACCATCAGGGTGGAGGAGTGCCTCAATTCCACAGCATTGCGCTGACGAAGAGGCCACCCCTCAAAAGCTCCATGGCTAGGAGCCTTTTGCCAAGGCTCTAGGGGGGTAGCGACCCGTTGCCCCCTCTCCTTTCCACTGGTGCACAGTTCACATCCCTGGTAGGTCCGGGAGATGCGTCCGCCTGCGTATTACCATAAACCGGAAGCCTCCGTAATAGTTAGTGACATCAATTAATTTTGAATTCCTGAGGCTCTTGATCTGAAATTGTTCTTCCATTTATTTTTAGATACAAACCCTCAAGAGCCAGTGTGGCATAGTGGTTAAGAGTTTCGGACTAGTCTCTGAGAGACTGGGGTTCAAATCTTCACTCATGCCATGGAAACTTGCTGGGTGACCTTGGGCCAGTCACACACTCTCAGCCTTACCTACATCACAGGGTTGTTGTGAAGATAAAATGGAAGAGAGTAGAATGGTGTAAGCTGCTTTGGGTCTCCACTGGGGAGAAAGGTGGGCTATAATCGAATTAAGTAAATAAATAAATAAATAAATAAATAAACCTATTTCATACCGGGCTCACATCTCCTCAAATTTTGGTGGACCTCATGAAACGGGACTCAGTCTCACTTGCCATGTCTCCATGCAAGATTAGATCACATTCTGTGTTCATACTTGGGATGGATGAGAGGCAGTTGGGGCAAACGACTGACCGATCTGGAGACTGACGGCCCCAAAACGAGTCAGCAGGGCTCGGAAAGACCTCATACAGCCAGCGGGGCAGCTTTTGCAGCTGGGAGAGAGACCATGCCATCTCTTGGATACGTAAACACCTCTCTGTTGGCTTGGTGGATTTAGGGCTCCAGAACGCCAAGCCCAGATTAGGGAATGCGTTTTTTGACACATGTGGGAGGAGACTTAGAAAGGAGCCACCCCTCCAGGCCCATAGACAGGACGTTGTAATTGGGGGGGGGGGCTTTAAATAAGTCAGGGGGCACTGACGTCACAAAATAAAAAATATTTTTTAAAAAAACCCTCACTTTTGCAGCGTTCACCTGGGGAAGCAAGCCATGCTTCAGGAAGGGGTAGTGGTTGGGAGTCCTCCGGGGAGCCCAGGGAGTCAGGAGTCCTCCAGGCAGTCCAGAGAGCTGGGGGCCAGGGGGCTGGATGTACGTTGTGGGGCCTTGGCAGGAAGTAGGGGGGCCAGGCCCCGAAATGCCCCACTGTAGCTACAGGTCTGCACCCCTCTGTGTTAGAAGGGATGCTAAAAGACCAGCATCCTTGCTATGTACCCTACAACAAAGGGGTGTGTGTGCGTGCGCTCAGGAACTGTAAGTCTTTACTAGCTTAGTAACTTTCCCCATGTTACTTTGCTTTTCTTCGCCTACATTATAGAACAGTACTGTATTTACTTCAGAGCTGTCGACTGTAGTAGGGTTACTGCCCCCCCATGGAGGTGGGGTTTTTCCTGCTTTCGGAACCCCCAATCTGCCACCATCCAGCTAGCAGGTGGGGGAACCCTACCCCTGAAGAGCCCTGTCATGCCCAGCACAATGATGTCACTTTGTGCATACACACACACACACAAAGAAGAGAAGAAGAGATTGGATTTATACCCCACCCTTCACTACCCAAGGGAGTCTCCGAGCAGCTTACAAACTCCTTTCCCTCCCCCTCCCCATAACAGACACCCTGTGAGGTAGGCGGGGCTGAGAGAGCTCTGACGAAAACTGCTCTTTTTTCAAGAACAGCTGTGCCAGAACTATGGCTTGCCCAAGGTCATCCAGCCAGGTGCAAGTGGAGGAGTGGGGAATCAAACCCGGTTCTCCCAGATTGGAGCCTGTGCACTTAACCACTGCACCATATTAGGGAGAAGCAAATGGGAACAGGACCTCTGAAAGAGCCCTAGCCCCAACTGGTTCATGCTTGAAAAAAGGGAGCAAAGCTGTGAGCTGAAAGGTGGATCAAATAGGAGAGTATTATTTCTGTTGTCTCAGTCAGGCAAGGAAGGAGGGTGTATATAAGGACCCCTGTGAGAGTCAAATAAGATATTGATCAGAGCGGTGCCAGCTTTGAAATACTGGAGGCCGCTCTGGCTTAAGTCTTTTCAAAGAGCTCTGTAAGCTTACAGTCTGGATCTGTTGTAATGCCGGGATAAAGGATGAGAGAGCGACACATAGACATTGATACTTTAGCTTTGGTGGGTGTTAAGGATGTCGTCAATTTGAGCCACTGGGTTGTTGGAGAGAAGCTTTTTTAGGGGTCCAGTGACAGCAGAAGATCTGCCTTCGTTCGATCTAGGGTGGCCAGGCCTTCCGCTCTGCCAGGAAGCCTTCTGCCAGCCACCTTTGTGGCCTGCCACCACTCCAAGAAGCCGTGGGAGAAAAATTTAGAAAAAAACAAACAAACAAAAAGCATGTGCCACAATGTCGCCTGGGAAAGCCCCTAAGTGATGTCACGTAGCTCTAGGAACTGCTGATTCCAAGAGTAACATTGTGGTTATGAGCACTGCTGTGCATCCTTCTGTGTCACCACCCGCCAAATTCCCTCCAGTTGCCAGGCATGGCCTGGCTAGGGTTGCTAGACCCCCACCAGGGGCGGGGGAACCCTGCTTTTGGCCACCCCAAAATGAAATTTTTTCAGGCCACTTCTGGCTGAATTTAGCATAGAGTTTGCTCAAATACCAGAGTGCCACCCCTAGATGTCCCCGACGTGCCTACATCACTTCTGGGAGACGTCAGCATGTCAGAAAGGCCACTTCCAGTTTTACCAGCAGTGTCCCAAAATCACTTCCGGTTAGGGCTGCCAAGTCCCACCGGGGGGCGGAAATCCCCCTGCCCCAGGGGCCGTTCCCCGACGCCGGGGAATCGGGCCCCGGGGGGAACCCCGCCCCAGCGTACACGTCACAGGGAAGTGACGTTATGGTTTTCCCTTGTATGTTTTCCCATACCATGTGATGCAGTAAGACAGGATATAATCCACACAGTTGAATAGCATTTTAAGATTTACTATCCGGAAGAAAAATTTTGTGAATGAGGGAGCTTTGAATAGCCATTCTTGGTGAGTTGTATATATTTCTATACAATATTTTTGTAATTTGTATATGAATGCCATTAGGTTGGTTAGGAATGACTAATGTAAGTTTGTTTATATTTATAGAAATGTTGACACTTATTGTTGGAATTGACAAAGGTCGAAACGAACAGTCAGCTCGAGAAAGTTCATACTTGCACTTGTTGTATGGGGACCTCGGTCTCTTCATGAAGTTTTTCTATTGGAATAAAAATATCAATTTTGAATATACTGTTAAAGTATAAAGAACTTGTTCAGCAATATGTTAATTTTGTACTGATATCTTGTTGCTGGGTCCTTTGTTGAAATATTTCCCTTGTATGGTCATGGCCCCACCCCCAGCGTACCCGGCGTCATGACATCACTTCCCTGTGACGTGCATGCGGCGCGTGCACGCACGAGCCAGGAGCCACCCCAGAGTCCCCCGCCGGCAAGGTAAGTCGGACTTGGCAACCCTACTTCCGGTCTCCCGACCAAGTAAGTCCACCTGGCAACCCTAGGCCTGTTGTTTTGTTCTTGAACCTCAATAGAACCACAAATCTTCCGGAGGACCATCAGTTTTAAGTAGTGACTATGCACCCATGTAGGGGAAATTGGGGGGGGGGAATCAAAGGCCTCTAATGGCCTACCCCAGAATTATTTAAACTTCCAGTTGCCGTTTCATGGACCCTGATTCAGAACACAACCACAGCATAGGAGGAGGACAGCTTAATTCCTTGTCTCCATGATATTTTCAAGATATGGATCTCTCCTGGGTAGGGGTGTCAGCCTCAAAGTGGGACCTGGGGACCCTCCAAAATTACAACTCATCTCCAGACTACAGAAATCAGTTCCCTTGTTAGAAAATGGAGAACCAGAACAGCCATTTTTACATTATCTGACTTATGCATGGGTAAATTCAAGAGCTGTGGTTCCAGGAAAATTTATATGCCTGAAGAAGATTTGTTCGAAACACGCAGGTTATGCCCGGGAGGCATGTTGCTAGGCTTGCTAGCTAGCTGAATCACCTCATGGGAAAATACATCTACTAGGCTTGCTTGCTAAGCTGAATCATCACAGTGAGAAATACAAGCTGCCTGCTAGCTTTACCTGATGGATCATCACTTGGGAAATGTACAATAGGTTGCTGCATTGTTTGGTGCAAATAACTGTACATTGGTATTTATCCTCCATCAGGAAGAAGACAGTTTATACTGGAGTGGGTTTCTGTGATTATGGACTCTTCATGTTATATAATTTAGTTTGAAAGTGTTTGAAATGTTGATGTTGTAGTTTGAAAGTGTTTACAATACACTAGAGTTGATATTGTGTATATAAATCAACTATATTTAGCTATAAGTGCATGTGAATATTGTGTTTATTATTTCAACACTGTGTTTTCTGTGTTTATCTAGCCTCCAGGTGGGACCTGGGGATCTCCTGGAATTAAAGATCATCCCCAGACTACAGAAATCCATTCCTCTGGAGAAAATGAATACTTTGGAGGGTGGACTCTGTGGCATTGTACCTCATTAAGGCCCCTGTCCTCCCCAGGCTCCTTCCCCAAATTCCTAGAAGTTCCCCAACCTGAATCTGGCAAACCTTCCCTCCATTGCCTGCTGATGACTAGGGTAACCTGGCAACCCTACCCATGTGCTACTGTCCTAAGCCAAATCTGACCCTTGTGGCCTTTAAAAAAATGCCTTTCCCTGGACCCAGCTCCCACAAATACATAATGTGTAGGTTGTCCTTCTCTCAAAACGTATCTCACAGCTCTTTGTACACATCTGGTTAGGCTTGTTGTCTTTTTCATAGAAGGTGTATACAACACTCAGCACTCAGGAGCTGAGAGGGTTAAGTGCTACTGCCACCATACTGCTGAGCACCTCTTCCACCTCTGTGGTCATTGCCAGCTGTGGGTTGGGAAATACCAGAAGGTTTTTTGGGGGGAGGCAGAGCCTGAGGAAGGCGGGGCTTGGTCTGTTCTGTCAGAGACTATTTTATTGCCTGTGGCTAGGGTTAGGGAGTGGATCTGGGTAGTCAAGGAATGCTCAACAAGGAAAGACACAGCAATCCAGAAATACTTTAACTACAGAACAAACAACAATGTAAAGATTCTCACTAGGGATCCCAGACCCCAGATGGGGGCAGGAGATATCCCAATTTTGGGGGGCCCTGCCTGCTGCCAGCCAGCTGGCTGGTGGGGGAAGCCCCACCCCACGCCCCGCCCCCAACAGCAGCCATCTGTAGCCACCCCTCTCCCTCCCCTCCTGCAAGATTTAAAGGGCCTTCCAGCTGATCACACACTCTTGCAGTGAATGCTTTATTTAGGGATGTGAGATGCTGTGAGTTCAAGCTCTTTGTTAGGACTGATTTGCAAAGGCAGGAAAAGGCAAGATATAGGCAATAACCCCAAAATTCCATGCACACCAACCTCAGCATTTCTACAGTGACACTGAAAGATATACAGCCACAATCTAGCCAGGCACAGTCTTACTCCAAGGACATTTCTCATGTGAAAGATGTCTTGGGGCCCCTTAGGAAAATGACCAAACAAGCCTCCCTAATTCTCTACATCCACTCTCTCTCCCCCCCTTAGGCAGGTGAGGGCAGTGATAAGGGGACAGAATGCAAGCAGGATAAATCAGGAATAGACAATGCAACCATCTTAGCTGGCCTGCCTGGATGCCAGGCGCTCGAGTCTGACAGCAACAGGACTGCAGTGGCAGAAGAGGGCACCTTTGCAGGACCGCCATCTCCATGTTGGGAAATTCCTGAAGATTTGGGGGTGGAGCCCGGGGAGGGACCTTACCTGGGGATAATGATGTAGAGTCCACCCTCCAGAGCAGCCACTTCCCCCCAGAGGAGCAGATTGATATCTGTGGTCTAGAGATTCATTGTGATTCTGGAACATCTCCAGACTTCACCTGGAAGTTGGCAACCCCATGCAGCACTTGCAATGTCCTGAATGTCACAGGTGGTTAGGCCCTGACCAGTGTTCCCTCTAAGCTGAGTCAGTGTGAGCTAGCTCAGAGTTTTTTAGCCTCTGGCTCACCCATTCTTGTCTTGGCTCAGGAAGGAGGGCTCCAGAGCAAACTAATTTATGCAGTAGCCAAATCGCTCACTCACCACTTTAATGCCAGGAGCTCACAAAGCAGCATTTCCCCCCCGCAAGACTCCACAGCTTAGAGGGAACATTGGCCCTGACAGCAAATGGGACACAATGTAGAAAAAAGAGAGCAGGAACGATATAGATAAATAGATTATATTTTATTTTTTACCATTACTACATAATCAATGACAATGTGTCCCGTGGTAGACAGTGGGATTAAACATAGGTCTATAAAGGCTGAATCATTGTTCTGCCCCACCTTTTGGCTATAAAAGGGCCCCTGGGGCATCATAAAACAATTTAAAAAATCAATTACAGATTGGGTGACAACCAATAAAGCAGATATAAAAGAGCAAATAAACACAGCGCTGGCATGTAAAATTCCTCTACCTAATACAGTGACTTAAATCAAATTTATTGTTCAATGAAAAGGGTGAATACAATAATAAATAACACAGTTAAACATGGTGGCCATTAAAATTTGATCTCAAAGTCTTCTGATATTTAAAAAGGGCCTTCTGAAGGTCAGAAAAAGCTAACTTAATAGACTCCCCTGGAGAAGTATTTCTAGAAAACAATGACCACTACTTGAAGCCATATTTCACACGGGATCAAACACTAAACACCCAATGACCCAGGTGCACATGAAAGAGAAGACCACATAGGGCAGTGATGGCGGACCTTTTAGAGACCGAGTGCCCAAACTGCGACCCAAAACCCACTTATTTATCGCAAAGTGCCAACACGGCAATTTAACCTGAATACTGAGGTTTTACTTTAGAAAAAAACAACTCATACATTAATTTAAGATGATCCAAACAAAGTAAGGAAAGCAATCCCAAATGCTTTCATTGACTTAAAATTATTTGGCAGAGAATTCGACACTTTAATGATGGTCTGGGCCTGGCTGGAGCGATGGCACGCGTGCCCACAGAGAGGGCTCTGAGTGCCACCTCTGGCACCCGTGCCATAGGTTCGCCACCACAGACATAGGGCATTATTCAGCTGTGACATCACCAAATAGGGGTGCCAGGTCCCCCCCGGCCACCAGTAGGGGGTAGGGTTGACAGCTCCAGGTTGGGAAACTCCTGGAGATTTGAGGGTGGACACTGGAAGGACAGGAACCTCAGTAGGGTACAATGCCATAGAGTCCACCCTCCAAAGCATTCATTATCGCCAGGGGTACTAATCTCTCAGGCCCGTAGCTACAGTGGGGCCTCTTGGGGCTAGGCCCCCCGACTTCCTGGCAATGCCCCCTGACTTCCCATCCAGCCCAGGGCATCACGGCCTTCTCCCCTGGATTAATTTGATTAGCCAGCGGCCCCTACGGAATTTGAATGCCCCCCTGACTTAAAAAGTCCTGGCTACAAGCCTGTAATCTCTATAGTTTGGAGATGAGCTGTAATTCTGAGGGATACCCAGGTCTCACCTGGAGACTGGCATCCCTACAGGGCAGATTGCAAAGGGGATAGCAAGGTTCCAGGTTCAATTAGAAATGGGAAGAAGAAGATGATGATGATGATGATGAAGAAGAAGAAGAAGAGATTGGATTTATACCCCGCCCTTCACTACCCAAAGGTGTCTCAGAGCGGCTTACAAACTCCTTTCCCTTCCCCTCCCCACAACAGTCACCCTGTGAGGTAGGTGGGGCAGAGAGAGCTCTTTCCAGAGCTGTCCTTGAGAGAACAGCTCTTATCAGAACTACGGCTTGCCCAAGGTCATCCAGCCAGGTGCAAGTGGAGGAGTGAGGAATCAAACCCAGGTCTCCCAGATCAGAGTCCGCGCACTTAACCACTACACCAAACTGTCCTGGTCCTTGTGGTGACTGCATTTCTGCCAACCTCCCCTCCTGCTAGCCACAGTGTGAGTCAGGATTATTGGGATGAAACACAGAGTAGTTGCAGAGGAGAAGAGTGTATGGTTTCAGATGTTGGGGTTTGGGAGTCAGAGTCAGGATGGCCAGCCAGTGCTTGGTTATTGGCAGGAATCTGGGGGGGAGGGACATGGGGAAGTGTCATTGGTTCAATAGCGTTACATTGTTTTCAATGGGGGGAAAACAAGATATGATATGTTTCTCTAGGAATCTCTAGAAACTCCATGGTAAAACCGTAATACTGCCATCATGCTGACAATATCTTTTGCTTCATTTTTCCCCACTTGCCAACAAGGCGGTAGCAGGCAACAGAGGTTACTGTGGTGTATTTGAAAAGGCTTACGTGAATCGCCGCATTAACTCTCCATGATAAGCTCGAGCCAGAGGAAGGCTCCTCCGAGCCAACTTGCTATTGGTCGCTCCACAACAGCGACCAATCAGAACTGGACCAATTCCCTGTGAGGGAAGAACTCTCATTGGACGTTATCCACACAACCTCATTGGTTGTTTATTGTAAATAGGTGTGGCTACATTAGCCCAGGAATGTTTAAAAGGAGCCTAGCTCCCAATGTTAAGTTGTTCTGGTTATGACTTCTTTCAAGCGCTTGTTTGTACCTACAATAAAGCTGATCACTTTTGTTGAAATCTTTGTTAGTGGCGATCTAACAGTTACCATAACAGGTGACCTGGCAATATGATGTTAATTGATTTTTCACCTTACTGTTAGGAGAGTATCTTCCCTTCAGTGTCCACAGATGGAGTACCTGTAAAGCAGAAGTCCTAACTCTTTTGAACACCTTTGGAATTCAGACACAGGGTGATGGGACACAACCACAAAATGGCTGCCATGGGAGGTAAAGTCAACCACAAAATGGCTGCCAAGGGAACCAGAGAAGACCACAAAATGTCAAGAAATAGGGTTGCCAGGTCTGGGTTGGAAAATACCTGGAGACATTGGGGGTGGATCCAGGAGAGGGTGGAGTTTGGGGAGGGGAGGGCCCCCAGCATGGTGCAATGCCACAGGGTCCACCCTTCAAAGCAGCCATTTTCTCCAGGGGAGCTGATCTCTGTTGGCTGGAGATCAGTTGTAAAAGCGGGAGATCTCCAACCCCATCAGGAAATGAGGTTGCACCTAAATCTAAAAGTAGCTTTTCAACATTTCAGGCAGAAGCTCTGTTTAAGAGGACACCTTTTAAATTGAATGTATTGTTTTAAAATGTTTTCTTGCATGCATACTGTTTACCTTCGGTTATGCATTGGAGATCCTTGGGCTGTAGTGACAGCTGCTGCCAAAGCAATGTTTTTTTTAAAAAAAATCTTCACAGCCAATCAGATCTCTAATAGTCTGCTGGGCAAAAACCCTGACCACTTCTGGAAAACACTTGGTGGGTGCAAGAAAAGGTGTCACCAAGCGCAATGGTGCCCATTGGGCACAAAAGGGTTTGGGAAATATTGTCTCTTTAGAAAATGTTTGCTATTTCTCTAGGGCAATTGCGCCCAGTCCCCTTTCAGTGCATTTCCCACCATCAAAGTGCAAGGCCATGCCATGTGTCAGAACCCACAGGCAACAACGAAGTACACACATTCAGGAACGGTTATACTTGTATTGCAGAGCTATAGATGCAGTAACATAGGCACTGTTAAGAATGGTGGCGGCCCCATGGGCATAATAGGATATAGGATATTCATATGCACCCCCCAGAGCACTGGCCAATTAGGCACCCTCCTGTGCACAGGTTAAAGCTGTTAGGTAGCTGAAGCTGAGAACGAACACTCTCCCACGGCACCTAGGGCAATCCCAGACACCACAACACCCTCCTGCATATCTGTATAGATAAGTGTTTTGGAACACAACAGAGACAGCCCAGAAAGGAATGCAGTAGCAATTAACCTGAAAGGAAAGCAATAGCAATTACCCAGACACAGACCAACCTCCCCAACCTTCATGGCAGCATAGCTGACACCATGTTCTCTAAATGTGAACGATGAGGGAATGGGAGAATTAGCACTGTGTGACACACTATTGCATGAGTTATGGGCATCCCAGATGAGGCTTATATAGTGCTGAGTAGGGCTGTGATTGGGTGCTGGGGAGTGTGTCTGGGAGCTAGCTGGGGACATGATTGGGTGTGGATTTAGTCGGCATCCTAAACTGAGCTGACATGCTCGGCAGTAGGAGGGGTTTGGGGTGATTTAGGATTTCCCCGGGCATGGGTCCCTATGGAATATGGCATGTTTTTTAGCTAGTGTAACTGGAGGAGCTAAGAGAGCCAACTCAGTCCAGCTGCCCCCATGTCAAACCCTTGGCACCTCCTAATTCTGCACCAGCATAGCCATTATGCCAGAGTGGTACATGTTCATGTACCAGCTGGTTAATTTTTGGACAAACCAAGGGTGTGATCACGTGAGCAGTTTGGCCTGACATAGCCACCCCTCCCCTCTGGATTCGATGGGTACAGTACACAGCCACATCTGTCAGGCATTCCTCAGGTGGACTCACCCCCGTCACAGGATGACTTGGAGCCGGATTAAAAAGGCACCACGTCGTATGTGGTGTTTTTTGTTCCCCACACATTCATTGCACTCGGCCGGATGTCCATTTTTCCATTTCATTTATTAGCTTCATTGACCCGAGGTCTTAAGCCAAACATGCAAACAACAAATATAAAATGCATTACATAAAATTACAAGATATTTAGACAGAACGCCTTTACAATAAAAGCTAGTAAACATACTCTCAATCAGTAACATCAGACCACATTTTATAAACTTCAATGAATTCTATAAAATCCCATGATATTATGGAAATTCGTTTTAAAATTTTAAAATTGTATACAAAAGGTACTCATAACATTTCAAAACCGCTTTAAAAATAGCACTATTGAAAGATATTTTGCCACCAAGCGAGTCGTTTCAGGGTCCTCATCAGCTAATAGTATGGTTATCACCCAGGGTTCCATAGGGAGGTGATATCTTTGTAAAATAGGAGTAGTCCAGCAGGATCTGGGGTCAATCCATTGGTGGCAAAATAACATAAGATGATCTAAGGTCTCTATTGCACCTGATCCACAATTACACAATCTATTTGAGTACTGTATTTTAGCAAAACGGCCACTTAGCTCTACAGTTGGAAAAACATTCAACCTTGCAAGCGTGAAGACATATCTAGATCTGGGGGATGTAAGGAAGCTCATATATGAGGGAGTTTTCTTAGGTGGAACAATCCCTAAGGCAGAGTTGGAGCATACTCGCCTAGCACGAATTGAAGTGCTGAGTCGGTCAATGTTTGTCACCCTCAATCTCATCAAATTTAGCGCTTCTTGATAATTTAAATTATTAAGCCCCGTAGGGGCGAGACCAATCCACTCCAGCTTGTTATCTATATGTTTTGCCCACGTACATTTATAATTATCCCCTTTTAAAAGATAAAGAAGACCTCCTTGAGCATTAGGTGTCATATAAAGAACTTTCAGTCTCAATTTAAAGGCTGCCTTCCAGGCTCTTGACTCAAAGGAGCATTGTGCGAATTCTTCTCTAAGTGCCGTCCCTGCGACACATTTAGGGACCCCTGCAATTTTACGCAGGAACTGGAGAAGGATCTGATCTGATAATTCCAAAATTTCTTTAATCCAGATCGCAGCCCCATATAAAAATTGTGAAGTAACTTTCGCATTAAAAGCTGCAATGGCCATCGGCCGGATGTCTGAATGCGGGGGAGCTCACACAGAACAGATTGGCGGTCTGAACATGCAGATCTGTTTCTGCTGCTGGGGTGGGGTATTTTTTTTTTTAGTTTTTGCCTATATGTGAATATGTGCATTAGCACATATGCACATGCACCCACCTGCGTTTTTTTTTTTTAATGACCAAGCAGCATGTTCCATGGCTGAGGTGCTGTAGTAATGTGGATGCTTGACCATGGGATGGCTGCGTAGGTAACCTGCAGCAGGACATGCTGTCTGGATGATATGCCCCATGAAATATACTGGGTTTGAGATGCGTACAGTGATCAGCTCATAGTTTATTAGTGATTTTAGCTTAACTCTAAGACAACACTAGAAGGGCCGGAGCCCTGCTTATATGCATGCAGAACACCACACCCTACACACACACATTCCCCACGATAGGCTATTTACAAAACGTTACTGCCACCAAATGAGAAGGGAGCACTCACTGGAGAAGACCCTGATGCTGGGAAAGATTGAAGGTCAAAGAAGACGGGGACGGCAAAGGATGAGATAGTTAGACAGTGTCATAGATGCAACGAACATGAAGTTGAGCAAACTTCAGAGGACGGTGGAAGACAGGAAGGCCTGGCGTGATCTGGTCCATGGGGTCGCAAAGAGTCGGACTTGACTGTGCGACTGAACAACAACAACTGCTTGATTGGTTTATTCCAGAGAGAAGAGAAGAGATTGGATTTATACCCTGCCCTTCACTACCCAAATGGGTCTCAGAGTGGCTTACAAACTCCTTTCCCTTCCCCTCCCCACAACGGACACCCTGTGAGGTAGGTGGGGCTGAGAGAACTCTGACAGGAACTGCTCTTTGTCAAGAACAGAGTCCTGGTCAGCTATTGTTCCTGTGCTCCAAGCTCAGCCAGTGTCTAGGGTGATTCAGTCAGGGATGATTCAATCCCACAACACTTTAAACCAGTACAATTAGAGGTGACACCTTATCACGCCAAACCACCGGTATCATCATACCCTAAGACAATTCTCTGGATTATTTTTTGTTCAGAACAATTAAGAATCTGACATGGGAGGCCTGCCAGCATTAGTTTCTGCAGATGTCCAGCAAGGTCTTCAGCATCACAGGGATTTTTTGAACCTGGCAGAGCTGGCAGTTCCAAGTACCAAGGCATTTCTGTTCGATTCCTTGGTGAACTGAGTAGTAAATCTGCCAATGAATTAGACTCTGGATGAAATCCTGTTCATTCCAGTGGGCAAATTTGCCAGCATTATTTGGGAATCCTCTGTTGGCGGATGAGCAGACGGGGCCTTGGATCAGAGGCAAAACACTCAACTAGTTTAAGCGGGATTTCATTAACAGTGGGAAACCAACAAGGATGCTTTATTCTGTTCAGACTGAATCTTGAGAGGGAAAGTTCCGTGTGCAGCCCTGGCTTTGTATAATGAAACGGTGAAAATCCACTTGGAGGAACCAGTACAATAATATATACACATTTTCATGATCTCAGCCCAAGAGGAAAAGAATAATTTACACTTACAAAACAGCTATGGGCGGCAAATTGCCAGAGTTCTTCCCATTTTTCTTTCTTCCCTCGTGAGAACTGCCTTTTGTTTCTGTGAAATTTTTAAGGCAAAATATTTATACACAGAGAGCGAGAGCGAGCAAGCGAGAGAAAGCAGGAAAGTATGTTGCCGTTCCTCCACTAGTCAGCTGTGTGAATTTTATTATGCATCTCTTTGGCTTGTGCAGCACTCTTCATGAAATAGTTAATACTTTAAAAATACTTTCTTGAAAGTGGGGAGGTGCTATGGCTCAGTGGTAGAACATATGCAGAAGGTCCCAGGTTCAATCCTCGGCATCTCCAATTAAAAGGATCAGGTAGTACGTGATGTAAAAGACCTTGCATCTTCCCTTGTTCTTTTCAGTGACAGATCAGCAATAGCATACAAAGTTGGTGTACATTTCTATTACAGCATACAAATAATATTCTCCTGTTTGGGCTTTAGACTAGAGACCAGCATTTCAGAGGTAGAAATCCCCCCATTCCCCCAGAATGTCAATTGTGTGACTATCCAGACACTTTGGGGTCCTATTGTTTCCACTCGTTGTTGTGGTTTCGTTGTGTCACCCATGAAGTGGACAGCAACAAGCAATCAATAGCTAGGGTTGCCAGCCTCCAGGTGGGGCCTGGGGATCTCCTGCTTTTACAATTGATCCCCAGCCGAAAGAGATCAGCTCCCCTGGAGAAAATGTCTGCTTTGGAGGGTGGACTAGATGGCATTGTACTGTGCTGAGGCCCCTCCCCTCCCCAAACCCCACCCTCTCCTGGCTCCACCCCCATAGTCTCCAGGTATTTTCCAACCCAGACTTGGCAACCCTAATAGCCACGTCCAGCCCTGTAGCTAGCAACATTTTGTTGGGAGGGGCAATTTTTTGCTTAGGGGGCCAGCCATTATATTCTGTATGGAGCTGCACTCATTCTCCCCCTACCCAACTGTGCTGGTTCAGATGGGGCCGATCAACTAACTGCAAGCCAGAGTACTTCAGAGCTGCGGAGGGCACAGCTGGAATCTTGAGCCTGGTCCCGCGCAATGACTTCCCTGCAAGGTGCATGGAGGATTGCCTGGCCTCACCCACACTTTTGCAACATTGCCATCTCGGGTTCCCCTGCCGGTGCCTGCTCCAGGTGGCTGCTTAGGAAGGTGCCCTGAACAGTGCCTCTGAAAGTTGGACCAGGAGATGGTCTTGTGAGATCAGACCTCCAATCCTATGCAGCCTGTTTCACTGACAGGCACGTAGCTACTGTGGAGCTCAGGTGGAGGAGAAGCCAAGGCTCAGGTTGGGGGCCCTGGAAGAAACATTAGGGGGCCAGGCCCCGTGGGCCCCACATTAGCTATGGGCCTGGCCATGTCTCAGATGAATTCCCAGCCTATCATCAAACTAGGTGTTGAATATACATGTTTTAGGAATAAGGATGGATGCATGAAACTGCCTTCTACTGAGTCAGACGCTTGGTCTGTCAAAGTCAGTATTGTCTACTCTGACTGGCAGCAGCTCTCCAGGTTCTCAGGCTGAGGTCTTGCACATGGCCTACTACCTGGTCCTTTTCATTGGAGAAGCAAGGGATTGAACCTGGGACCTTCTGCATGCCAAGCAGATACCCTCTCATTGAATTACTGCCCTTCCCCTAAGGGGATATTGTAATCCAGGCCGAGCCAGGAACAGATGGGAAGTGTGTCCCTTTGTGTACTAAGAAGGGACTCCCAGGCACCAAGATGTGTCGGTAGAAGTGGAAAAGGAGGACAAAGAAGAAATTGGGGGGAATGTCCTCATGTTTTGTACTGCCCTTCTTCTTCATCTTCTAAAAATTCACACCTAAAAGCATTTCCAGGATACAATACCTTCTTTTCAATGATAGATCGGCAATAGCATACAAAGTTGGTCTCTCTCTCTCTCTCTCTCTCTCTCTCTTTCTTTCTTTCTCTCTCTCTCGCTCTCCAGATTTTCAACTCAAAAGTGCAAAATATTCTCCCAGGAACTCTTTCTCCCAGGAACAGCCTTTTCTTCTGAGAAGTTTTAATCTTTGTCCCATGTTATAACTTGATCCAGTACATGCCCTTGTGACAGATGAACCATGTAAAATCTGCTTTGAGGGCTTTTTTTTTGGAAGCCCTGTGGCTGAACAATTGGTCTGGGGGAAGGATGATGAAAATAAATGGAATCCATCAAGGTCACAGCTGAGCAAGAAAAATTGAGTGGAAAGTACTAGAGAGATTGGTCAATTGACCGGGAGAGAGATGGGACTTAGAAGTCACCACCCAAAACAATTCAAAGAACAAAACTTGTGTCTCAGTTAGCACTTTGTTTGAGCTGCAGAGCAATGACCCATTTCACCCACCCAAATGAAACTAATATCAGTCATGGAATGTTCAGCCCCCATATGGTGGTGCCTGGTTGTTAAAGCGTCAGCATTTGCAAGCCACATCATACTACAAGATCTTTGTTGTAAACCATCACCAGGTGTGCATTGATTGCAGATACGGACTTGTGCACATGCTAAGTAAGCTACACCTGAGGCCCTCAAAGTATGAGGAGCCTCTCAATTAAAGTAATAATAATACCATTTCGCCCCAAATGTTATAGGGTCTTTTGGAGAAGAAGAAGAGAAGAGATTGGATTTATACCCCGCTCTTCACTTGGAGCCTCAGAGCGGCTTACAAACTCCTTTCTCTTCCCCTCCCCACAACAGACACCCTGTGAGGTAGGTGGGGCTGAGAGAACTCTGACACAAACTGCTCTTTTTCAAGGACAGCTGTGCCAGAGCTTGTGACTGACCCAAGGTCACATCAGCAGCTGCATGTGGAGAAGTGGGGAATCAAACCCGGTTCTCCCAGATTAGAGTCTGCACACTTAACCACTACACCAAAGTGGACTTGACATGGCTTAGAGTCTCCATGTCCATTTCGACTTTGCGTCTTTATCAAACGTCAGTTTGTAGTTGTTTGTCTTCAGTACATGGTTTTCAACAATATGTGCATAGTTTCAAAGGTGGCTACTTCAAGCTCTCACAATCAACAATTCCCTTCTGAAGACAAACAACTATAAACTGACGTTTGATAAAGATGCAAAGTCGAAACGGACAGTCAAGCCTGGGAAAGTTCGTCCTGCTTGTGCTGAGACTTTGGTCTCTTGATGTTATTCAGCTGTTGAAACAAAACAACAATTAAAGCAGTATCTTCATTGTTTATTCATTATACTGTGAACTTGTTCAGCAATGTGTTTTTTGCATGTTTGATCTGAATTGCTGGGTCCTATTCACCCTTGTTAGAGTCTCCATGTGTCTTAACTTGGCCCTGATTAATAGTTGGGTGGAGATGTTACTATGATGGAAAGAAGAGGGAAATATCAAAAGGTACTGCAGAAAACCCAATTTACAGATTATTTTTTTAAATTTTAGAACCATATTTTATTTCAACATATCTGAGAAATTTTGAGGCAACTCAAGAACAGGCTAATCCTGGGCAATTTCTTTCTCTGAGAGGCTGCACATGTTCTTAGGCTGTCACCAGATTTTGACTGATTCAGAAATCTGAGAATTTTTATTTATTTTATTATTTATTTACAATTTTTACCCCGCCCTCCCCACGAATGGGCTCAGGGCAGCTAACAAACAAGGGCACCATGTGCCAACACATAAAACCAAGTAAAGCAAGATAAGATCGAATAAATATCATAATTACATAAAGTGCTCAATACTGTTGCTCTTAAATTAAGACAAGATGGTGTCCAGTATGACTTTATGGATTTCTCTCCTCTTGTGCAACTTCTCAGGAGTGTCAAGAGAAGTCAAAATGACAAGTGACATTTCTCATGGGGAAGTGTGTCAGACATTCACACTTAATTTGATCTCTTAAATTATTGTTTTACAGAACAGGCCCAGAATACTTTAGCCACTCAGGTGAAAAAAATCCCAATCCCTCAACTTCTATGATAAGCAGGTAACATAAGTAGCTAATAGGAGAACATAAGAGAAGCTATGCTGGATCAGTCCAATGGCCCATCCAGTCCAACACTGTGCCACACAGTGGCCAAACCTAGGTGCCATCAAGAGGTCCACCAGCAAGACCAGAACTCCAGAAGCCCTCCCACTGTTGTCCCCCCAGGCACCAAGAATACACAGCATCACTGGGCCCAGACATAGTCTTCCATCTATATCTTGCAGCTGATAGCCCCTGATGGACCTCGGCTCCATATGTTTATATGGGGGAATTTCAGAGTACCCTATTTAAGTCATTATTGTACCATATTGGAGTAAACTGGAACAGGGGCAGCCATTTCATGTAGCCTTTCCCCTAGCGGTAAGGAGCCATCTCTGAAGCGGTTTGGCATTTCAGACCATACCGCTTTGTTTTCTCGCCCTTTTTCATCCTCACCGGCGATCTTCGTCTTTTTTTTAATGTTCTTTTAAGAGTGCTACAGGACTATAACACAACACCAAAACAGCACAATAGCGACCCCATTGGAATACCTGGACTTCATTGAGATACATGAGATTGGGGGATTTAAAAATAGGAAGTGGAAGCTCGGGAACGCACGATTTGAGACCATTTTTTTTAACACTAGCTTCTTCCCAGCTTGCAAGCAGCATCCTCCTTTTGATGGCCAGTATTTTGGAATGCCATGCCTCCAGGGAGGACCTGGGGATCCCCTGTACTTTCAGCCAGTGTTTCCGCTAATCTGAGTTAGTGTGAGCTGGCTCACAGATTTTTAGCCTCCGGCTCACACTCCATGGCATTGTACTCCATTGAAATCCCTGTTCTCCCCAAATGTAGTGATCTCACATATCTCAGTGGTCCAGGCATTCCAATGGGGTCACTATTGGGCTGTTTTGGTGTTGTGTTATAATGCTATAGAGCTCTTAAAAGAACATTTAAAAAAAGACGATCACCCACACGGGTGAAAAAAGGTAGGAAAACCTCGTCATTGGAGAAGTGCTACAGGAGCATTTTACACAGCACCCTGTAGCGCTTCTGGAACAATATAGAAAATTGAAGACTGCTTGGAAGCAGTTTGCAGGTAAAACAGCTCAGGAACGCTTCCCTAACGGGACAGGAACATTTGTGTCTGAAAGGGTCAATATATTCCATTAGGGAACCGTTACTAAAACGGTTCTGTCTGAAATGTCAGTACAGAAACTGTTAGTGAACAGTTCCTGAAACGGAACATATCGGCTGTCTGAAATTCCCCATTGACAAAGCATTCTTCAACCGTTACTCAAACCTTCTCCCTGGGCCAGTTTTCTCATTGAAACTGGAAGCCTGTGATGGTGTTCTCATTCTGACTCCTGGTACAGACTTCCTTCCTTACTTGTTGGTTCACCATACAGTGCTACACCAAATATATCGAGTTTTGAGACTAACAGAGAGCCAGCTCTGAGTCTTGTAGGCCGTGCAGGGCTCTAGTCGGGGGGGAGCTCTCAGGTACGGAGCTCCGGAAGAGAACCTCTAGGGGGCGGGGCGGTCACGTGGTGAAGCCCCGCCCCCTTCTTTACCCCGCCCTCTGCTTCGATCCTCATTCCGTTTGGGAATGAGGATGAAGCAGGAGGGTAAGTAGCCGGGCCTTCTGACACACTTCCGGTGATGTCAGGGGGTGTGGCCTTCTGTCACTTCCGGTGATGTCAGGGGGCGTGGCATATGCAAATAAGTTATGCTAATGAGTTATGCTAATGAGCTCCGGCAGCTCTTTTTCTACAACAAGACCCCTGAGGCCGTGTATTTGGAACTCATTTCTATCAAGTATGCTGAACTTTGGAACAGCTTGAGTGAAAGCTGTTATTGAAACTGTGTTGAACTGATTTATCATCACCACAGGACACTGCAGAAAGCAAAGTGATTCTGTTGAAAGCATTAATCGGGGGAAGGGGAGGCTCTATGAAATCCTCTTTTTAATGTAAAAATGACAATCTTAACTGCCTCAGCATAAGCAATCCTGTCATTTCTTTTAAAATATATATTTAAAAACCCCAGCATTTTATGGAAAACCAAGATATTCTCCCATTCACGTCACTGTCAGTGGGCACTAAATGAGCGGGCGATAAGTATGCAGAGATATACTGGCTGATGGATGTGTCAGAGGTGAGGACTGCACTAGCTCAATGTCCCGCTCCTTTTCAAGGCCACTTAACCTCTCACTGCAGTCAGAACCAGTTGGCAATTTCATAGAGAGTGTCGGATGACAGGCTGTAAGATGTCACCAAGGGGATGATGCGCTTAAGCGAGCGGAGAATCCGCTCGTGGCTGTGGGTTCTGCTCCCCACCACCACCTTCTGTGGAAAGGATCAGAAATATCTGTGAGAAAGATTAGATATATAAACAGTTTAGAGACATTAGAGTGAACAAGACTGCCATCATCAATCAATCAAATTAGGAGACAACTTAGCCAGGCAATGCCCACAATGGATTTGGGTGGACATCTTTGCCCAGATCATAGTACTGAACAAAAACCAGAGGGCACCCTAACAGTGCAATACTAAGAACACTTTCTGGGAAGTCAGCCCTATTGAGTAGACTGCAGTAGGATTCCAAACAGATCTGTTTAAGATTGAAGGGCTGTCATATAGACGATGGAGTGAAGCTGTTTTCGGTTGCTCCAGAAGACTGGACCGGGACCGGTGGATTGGAATTAAATCAAAAGGGTTTTCGGTTAAACATTAGGAAGAACTTCTAGACAGTTAAAGTGGTTTTTCAGTGGAACAGGCTTCCTTGGGAGGTGGAGGGCTCTCCTTTGGAGGTTGCTAAACAGACACTTGATAGTCAGCTGACAGCAATGCTGATTCTGTGAACTTATGCAGATCATGAGAGGAAGGGTAGGAAGGGAAGAGTCAGTGCTCGGGTCCCATGGTTCTTTCTTACATGACCAGGGTAATGTCAATCACCACTTTGGGGTAAGGAGGAATTTCCGTTGAGGCCAGATTGGTCAAGAATTCATGGAGGTGTTTTGTTTTCATTTGGTCATAGAGCAGGGGTCACTGGGGGGGTAGTTATGGGTTTCCTGTGATGTGCAAGGGGTTGGACTAGATGACCCTCAAGGTATCTTCCAGCTGTTATATTTCTATGATTGCTCTGTCAATCTCCTTACTAGTTCAAGAGGAGACACAACCAGTGCCACTCAAAAAAAGTGATCCGGAACCAAGTCTCATCTGAAAAGACACCCATTTCATTATTTTTTAAAAAACAGTTTCAGTACTGTGAAAAACACGTCCCCTTTCTGGTAATCCTTGTTGTGTTTGGTTGGCCACTTCTTGTGAGAAAAATGATCCCTTTCGGTTTGAAGCCGGGGCCCTGACTCCCCTGTGGGTCCCTGTTACGGCTCAGGTGGGGTGTCACCTGATGCTGCCACCACTCTGGATTTAGGATCCCTTGAGAAGGCCCAGAGTACCCTCCGAAGACCTTCAGACCTCCCTTTTGGCCGAATAATAGGTGTGAGAACCAGGAAGAGTGAACAATGAAAATAGTTTATTTTATATGAGGTCAAACAACAAAAGAAAAGAAATCAAATGCCCTAAATGTCTAAATATATACTCTCCCTAGCTCACTATCTCAAGTGGCCTTAAACTACTCACCCTGGGATGAGGGTTTTTTCCCCACAGCAGCCTCAGCCTTGTTCCCTGGGAAGAAGAACAGCTTTTTTCCTCTTGTACCTCTTCTTCCCTATTGGTCAAAATCGGCTCCAAAATGTCCCAAGGCCTTCTGGGTTTTGTAGGCCCAGCCTCCCTTTCTGCTAGCCAGGCTCCCTGGGCCCAGTAGACCTCTGGTGGCACAGCCCAGATCATGACAGTCCCTTTTACAGTTCTGCAGGGAGTGGGTGAGAGTTGATGAAGGCAATGGTGGGCCTGGCCAGCTACATCTGGTGAGACTGGCCCAGCTATGTGGTCAGCTGAGCGGTCAGACGGCTGCAAGAGTGGGAATCTTGGGCCTGCCTTCTTCCGGGGCAAGATCTATGGATAGGCCTGAGAAAGGCCAAGGGAGGGATGGGGGCTAGCTGTGGGGGGGATTTAAGCAGCACCACACCACCCGGCACTCACCTGGTCATGTGGGTTTCCCCACCACCACCCATCCCTCCCTTTGTGTTGGTGCTGTTGACAATTGCATGTTGGGTACGAGCTCTGTCGGTATGAGGAGAAGACTAACACCATGTGGGTGCGTGGATAATGCTTTCGGTTAAGAAGCTGCTTTGCTTTAATTGTCACAACCTGGGGAACGGTTATCAGAATGGGGCTGGATCCATTTTTAGGGAAACTGGCCTGCATGTCCATTTTCCCTGTGTATGGAGATCCCCTTAAGGGATCTTGGGGGTGAGAGCTTTCGAGGGTCACACCCAGGTCGGGGGCTGTCAAGGCTTACCTTCATACTCAAGTGGCAGGGGAGACTACTTAATGGCAGTCACCCTTGTGTAATCCAGTATCCTGCCATCCCTTCGTTCCCCTCCCCAGCAAGCGAGCTGGGGTGGGCTAGAATTCATCGACTGGCAGGTGGGTCGATCGATGCTAGGATCTGTTTTGCCCTGTGGTGTGCCAAGGCTTCTTACAGCTGTAACCAATTAAGAGAAGAAGAAGAGAAGAGATTGGATTTATACCCCGCCCTTCACTCGGAGTCCCAGAGAGGTTTACAAACTTCTCTCCCTTCTCCTCCCCACAACAGACAACAGACACCCTGTGAGGTGGTGGGGCTGAGAGAGCTGAGTTCCAAAGCTGAGTTGTAAGTGTGATTGTTGAATTATTGATGTAAGGAGGGATTCCTTGCCTTTGTTGGCCCTCTTCCTTCCCTTTTGGTGCTGGGACTGCAAACTGCCCTGCTGAAAAGTCCTTAGACTAACGCAGTGATTCAGCTCTAAGACTTTATTTAAGGTTTGGAACAAGACAAACTAACCAGCTCGCAGGCTGGTTTATATGTGCAACAACCCCGCACGCAAAACACACCCACACACAAGTGATTGGCTATTTACAGTGGCCAAGATTTCCATAGGCTCTCAGCCGGGAGCCTAGCCTGCCGATAAGCGCTGGCTAGGATCCGCTTGTCCCATTGTTACTGCGAGCGAAGCTCGGCTGCTTCGCATGACCGCGTGGTGAAATGGCCACGCACATGGTCTGGGATGGATATATTACACCTGCATTGCCTTCCCTGACACTTCACGGAGCCAAACTTGTTTGATTGTGACTTTAATTACTGACTTAAGGTGAAATTCACATGTTGGAAAAACGTTCTGGCAGAGAGGAGAAGGCATCTCTATGTGATGAGTAACATAAATTTTGACTTGCCCCATGTTGGCAACTCAACAAAGCAAATTATGGACCAAAACCCTCAAAAAAACAGACAATAATGAACAGTGTGATAGCAATGGGTGGGATCCAGTCAACTGTTATGCTCAATCTTGGACAATTGCCTTCTTTATTTTAGTTCCCACCCTACATGACTTTTGTCCACACAGGTCTCAGGATACACAGCAGAGTCATTTTGGCGGAATCATGCACAGTCTGCTACTAAATAAATAAACTTGCTAGCCTTTCCTCCCTATTCAGGCAAATCAGGGCAATTTCTGCATAGGATATGGTGCCTGGGGAAAGGCTTGGCCAACAAATCACCCACTCAGGCTACTTCTAAAAATATTAACAACACTGAGCAATATAAGATCCTCATTACTGATGCCCTGCATCTTTTCTGATGGGTCCTTCATGTATTTTTCCATCCATGTCATGTGCTGATTGCAATACACACATTTCTAAGAAGACACAGTAGTTGTGTCCCGGTATACCAAAGGTCATACCACCTGGCTATAAGAAGAAGAAGAAGATATTGGATTTATACCCCGCCCTTCACTCGGAGTCTCAGAGTGGCTTACAAACTCCTTTCCCTTCCCCTCCCCACAGCAGACACCCCGTGAGGTGGGTGGGGCTGAGAGAACTCTGACACAAACTGCTCTTCTTCAAGGACAGCTGTGCCAGAGCTTGTGACTGACACAAGGTCACATCAGCAGCTGCAAGCGGAGAAGTGGGGAATCAAGCCCGGTTCTCCCAGATTAGAGTCCGCACACTTAACCACTACACCAAACTGGCATAAATCCACATATGCTGGGAAAATATTTGCCACTGTCTGTCCTTCCTGTTGGTAGTGTTGTCTATTACTGGTTGAGGGGACAGTGTAGCGTTTGCCATTACACCTTCCACTCTGTTGTGCCTTGTACCAGGGAGTGCAAGCAAAATATTTTCCTTTCTACAAGGCAGCAGAGCGCTAAGGAGAACAAAACAGCAAGCAAGCAAGCATAGTGCTTATATAAAAACATATCAAGCCCTGTCCCAAGCTAGTGAATTATCCATATATATCAACACAATCTTCTTGGGTGGCAAAATGTGTATGTAACAGTTGATAGTTAGACATCCCGGTCAATTACAGATCTGCTGGTCAATTACAGATCTGAGCTTGTCCAACTCTAAACCAAATAGCTAGCTCCCAGAACAATAGCCAGATTTGAACATTCCTGAATATTACTGCATTTCATTGTTCTTTTTCCCATTTCAAATACATTATGATAATTGTATTAATTTAATGGCTTGGGTTTTGGATACTGTATCCCCAAATATAGGTCTTAGAATCTGGTCCTCCTAGAAAGTGTTCGTCAATGTAATCAGTATCTCCACTGTTATTATTTCATTTAGGTAGAGGATGGTTTGGTGTAGTGGTTAAGTGCACGGACTCTAATCTGGGAGAACTGGGTTTGATTCCCCACTCCTCCACTCACAGCTGCTGGATGACCTTGGGCAAGCCATAGTTCTGTCAGAGGTGTTCTTGAAAAGAACAGTTTCTGTCAGAGCTCTCTCAGCCCCACCTACCTCACAGGGTGTCTGTTGTGGGGAGAGGAAAGGAAAGGAGTTTGTAAGCTGCTCTGAGACTCCAAGTGAAGGGTGGGGTATAAATCCAATCTCCTCCTCCTCCTCCTCCTCCTCCTCCTCCTCTTTTTCTTCTTCTTCTTCTTCTTCTTCTTC
>NW_015168094.1:357892-374282 GCF_001447785.1 Gekko japonicus
TCGGAAGATGCATATGAGTGTTTTTGGAAATATCACTTTGGTTCACCATTGCTGATCAACTTTTGCAATGTAGAACGGGAATTTGGCATTACATGGTGACTGTGAAGTAGCATAGGCAGGCACCAACCATTCTGGCAACGGTTGGATTGGCTTTTAATGGCCAAGACTTTGAGCCACTGCGATCATGCCACCTGAGATCATCTATAAAGAACAGGAGATATGAAGGAAGAGTGAGAACAGCTTTTTATTAATATCCAAATAATAATTCATCATATTTTTGAGCATGGATACAACAGGTGGTGGTGGGGGGAGATCTGGAAAGAATGAGAGTGCCTTTGTCCATAAACTGAGTGTGGGAGGGGAAGAGAGCCCACATTGAAGAGCTGTTTGAATTTCACTTAACACATAATTTCAAATAACTTTGGGATTCCTCTTGAGGCAGAATATCAGAGCCATACCAAAGGCAGCTAATGCACCACATTGTTGGTGTAATATTTTGGCGTGTTTGTTTTTTTGCATATCCTTATGTTGTCATTGGATTTCACCTAAAGCAAAATGGAGAAAGACAGGGGCGGGGGGGAGGAAGACCTTCCATAATGTCAGACTTCTAAGGAAGATGGGTGGAAACCCAAAGTGTTTCAGTGAGGTCAGGAAGAGGTTGCAGATCTCCACATTTCTCCAAGCAATTTTAAAAATTAAAAGTAATATAATAACTTTCATTGGGACTAATCAAAAGGACGTCATGCAGGATGCAGGTGTTTGAGTTCTCCAGAAGTCCTTAAGAGACTGGACATAGGAAACAAAAAAGGGATGGGGGAGAAAAAAGCCCACATATTTCAGGCCGTGATATTATTCTCTCTGGCCCCTTCTGCACTCCCCTTTTAATCCATGTTCACCGCAGTGTCCTCCAAGCAATTCTGCACTAAAGTTGAATTCAGCCTTCTTTTTAGTCCAGTCCCCCACCTCCATTCTGCACCAAAATCGAGTTCAGCCTTCTTTTAAATCCAGGTCTCCCCCCCCCATTCTGCACTGAAATTGAGTTCAACCTTCTTTTTATTTCGGGTTCCCCCCCCCCATTGGGCATTACATTACCTCCCTTCAGTGGTCAGCCCGGTTCCAGCCTGCTGTTGCCCCCAGGTTATTTGGATGCTGTTTTGCCCTGGACTTAAATTGCCTCGACTCGGACACTGAGAAAACTTAGTTTTTGTTGTTCAGTCGCACAGTCGAGTCCGACCCTTCGTGACCCCATGGACCAGATCACGCCAGAAAACCCAGAGTGGTAGGCAAATGCGGAAAGGACCTTTGTCTGCATCCCACGGCTATCTCCAGGTGGGCCTTGGAGATTTCCCAGAATTACACATCCAGACTACAGGGAGAGATCAGTTCTCCTGGCTGCTTTGGAAGATGGACTCTATGGTCCTTTCCGCACTTGGATCTCATCCCTGGTTTAATCAGAGTTCAATTCGCGACACAATACCTTGCATTTATCCCTGGTTATAACAGAATCCATTTATCCCGGGACAAGTGCAAGGTGATGCACATTGGAGCCAAAAATCCTAAATATAAATACACGTTGATGGGGTCTAAACTGGCAGAGACTGATCAAGAGAGAGATCTTGGAGTTGTAGTAGATAACTCACTGAAAATGTCGAGACAGTGTGTGACTGCAATAAAGAAGGCCAATGCTATGCTGGGGATTATTAGGAAGGGTATTGTAAACAGATCAGCCAATATCATAATGCCCCTATATAAATCAATGGTGAGACCTCATTTGGAATACTGTGTGCAATTCTGGTCACCACACCTTAAAAAGGATATTATAGCTTTGGAAAAAGTGCAGAAAAGGGCAACTCGAATGATAAAAGGGTTGGAACACTTTCCCTATGAGGAAAGGTTAAAGCACTTAGGGCTCTTTAGCTTGGAGAAACGACGACTGAGGGGTGACATGATTGAGGTTTAAGCATGGATAGCTTCAAAAGGGAATAAGATAAGCATATGGAGCAGAGGTCCATCAGTGGCTATTAGCCACAAGGTATAGATAGGGGCTCTGGGGCAAGTGATGCTCTGTCAACTTGGTGCTTGGGGGGGTCAACAGTGGGAGGGCTTCTAATGTCCCGGCCCCACTGGTGGACCTCCTGATGGCACTGGTATTTCTGGCCACTGTGTGACACAGAGTGTTGGACTGGATGGGCCTTTGGCCTGATCCAATATTGGCATCTCTTATGTTCTTAAGTGTGGGGCAAACTGGGGTGACTTCAATGTAATGTAGAAACAAAAAATACCCCGAGATAATTACAGGGGTGAACTCGAGTGTAGTGTAGAATGTAAATTTGGGGACAGGGCTGAACCAGGATTTAAGGTCTAGTGCAGAATCACCCTATGGCATTCTACCCCACTGAGGACCCTCCTCTCCAGTGTTCCCTTTATTTTTTTCCCCTACTGAGCAGAGCATTTCACATCCTGAGCAGAATATAACTGCTGTAATTTTATATTGGGCAATGGGCAGTGCAAGACCCTGTGCGGCTCCAGATTGCTGCTGAGCGGGGCGTCCTGTGTTAATGAGCAGCCGCTCACATGCACAACTTAGAGGGAACACGGCAATCCAGGCTCTACCTCCAAATCTCCGGGAAAGTTCCAGTTTAGTGTTGGCAACCCTAATCCCAAAGGATGTCTGTAGGGGGTTTAGCTGACTTCAGTGAGCACCGGGTGTGGCTAATTTGCACCAGATCACATTTTTGGCATTCTGGGAAGAAGACGGGAAAAATGAAAGTGGCCCATTGAAAAACAAAAATCAGAAACCGGTAGCTGATCCAATATCAAATAAGCTGGTCAGAGTACTAAAAGCATTCTCCGTAGAAAGGGTCTGACACTTCCTTACCAGAGCAATGTTCCCAGCTAAGAGTCCATTTCTGTTAGCAGTGAAGAATATGTCATGGTTTTAGTGTGTGTGTGTGTGTTGTTGTTGTTATATTTTTATATTCATATGTTTATCAATAGTTTCACTTTACTTTTGATGTTAGCTTTGTCGGTATTTTTGTATTGTATATGCATGTAGTGAAATTTTTCATGCAATGTATACAGTGTACATCATTCATATATACCAAATGACTTATCGATGTACAAAAAACACCAAATGTCTACATGGGGGGTGGGGGATTCAGTGTGAGGAAAAGAGAAAAAAAAGATGTGAAACTAAATCATATCCAGGTTGGTCCCCACAAGGGGTGAAGCAAAATCAAAATAGGGATGGGTTTTCCCCCAAAAAAAACAGTAGAGATGAGAAATTAAAATTTATCCCTAGCTACCATTCCACCTCTGGACACAAACAGGATGTGGAGGAAGCGATTGTGGCTTCTACGGCAAGTGCCCCTGGTTCCATTTGGGAGGCGCCCCATCCATTTGGAGACCAGGAGCTGGAAATGATAAATGAATTGTCGGAGATAGATGCTTGCTACCGCGTGTGAACTACCAAAAGTAATGATGAGCGGATCTTCCCCCCCCCTCCCTAAAGCTACAGCAAATAGAAGCCGGTTTGGCTTGTGCTTCTTTCCAAAACACTAGTTAGGAGTGTCAGCAGACATTTGTAAGGATGCAGCTTGGAATTCTGTTTATGATTTATGCGGCAGCTTTTCTGTTAACTTGTGAAGAAAATAATGAGGCCTTTGAGAATTAAGGCAAGGTGAGTTGGTGCCCTGATTCACGGGATAATAATTCTCTTGCTCTGTTGACCTAGTTTACTTTCCCTTGTTCTTTACATCCAGTTTACTTTGCAAAAAAAAAAAAAGGGTGCGGGTGTGTGTGTATTATTTCAAGTCAGGCCTAAGTGTCAACCTAAAGTAGTTAGTGGATCCTCGTGCTCCCATGCATCCTCAAAATGCAGGGAAGTACACGATTTGTGTGTGTGTGTGAAATAACGATTGAAAAGAGACGCAGGTGTGCCCTCTGCATTCCAAGTTACAAAAACGTCATTTCAACTGATGTAAGAAACATGTTCTGGCACGGCTGGCACAGGAGAGCCACACTTTCAGGACATGCAAGGCCTTGATGCAGGAACAGTAAAATCTACCTCAGAGACATGGAGAGGCACATCACACCCTCAGACCTTTATTCACAACCACCAGCTCTCCAAAGGACACTGCTGGACCCCCCCCCCATGTGTGTTTCAAAAGGTATTTCGATGAATTAACCCTCCCCAGATGGCTTCCTGTGATGTCATCACCACCAATGCTCCCTCTAAGCTGTGGAGTCCTGTGAGCAAAAATTCCACTTTGTGAGCAACTGCCATTAAAGTTGTGAGCAAGCAATTTGGCTCCTGCATAAATTAGTTCGCTCTGGAGCCAGCCTTCCTGAGCGAAGACAGAAAATGTGTGAGCCGGAGGCTAAAAAACTGTGAGCCGGTTCACACTAACTCAGCTTCGAGGGAACATTGATCACCACTGGCAATGTTGCTGTCTTCTGCTGAGTCCTGCTGTTACAAGGACAGAGACGCCTCTCCTTCTTCTAGTGCAACCTTGAAACAGCAGAGGATTATCAAAGAGGATTATCATGCATCAGGAGAAAAATCAAACAATTGCTTCTTGCAAGGCGGACGTCGAGATATTTGAAAGCACTTGCTCCTCTAAGTCTGTGAAAAGACCCTACAGCTGTAGCCCTCCACCAACGTCATGCTGGTATTCCATTCACATGATGTGGGAGCCCACCAGCTGCACATGTTGGGAGTGTGCAGGTCCTCGCCATGTATCCCATATGCATGATCAATGCATTGTGTGAATAAGGCAACATGTGGATTTCCCATGGATGGCTCTTTTGCCCCGGCACCTCAAACAAAGTCACAAGGCCAAAGCATGGGTTTAACTTGTTTATTTAAATTAGATGATCAGCATCATAGGTAAATATGCCAAATATTTAAATGGGCACACTGTGCTAAGGGAGCCGGATTTATTGTTTTTCTTTCTTCAACGGCTGCCTGAATTTGGCAGATCTCCCCGGGCTCCAAACATAGCCAGTGGCTTTTGCCAGTCTCGTTTATTCTCATCTGCACACAATGGCGTTGCCAGGTCCTTCCTCATCACCACTGGGGGACTTTGAGAGGCCATTCTTGGAGGGGGAGGGGACATCCCCAACGTTATGACGTCACACAGAAGTGACATCATCACATTTGGGATGCAGCCCCATGGAAGGTTCTGTCAGCGCTGGCTTGCAAGAACCATTTAAAGGGAACCTTCCCGTTAAATGGTTTTTTGCAAGCGGGTGTGCCGGCATCCCACACACCTGAACTCCAAGCCGTGAGTTCGTCGCTTGGAGTTCAGGCGTGCAGCTGGCAGCTGCCCTTCTCTATCCGCTCCCCTCTTGTGAGATTTAAAGGGCCCTCTAGCTGATCGGCTGGCCATGCGCTCCTGTCGATCAGCTGGAAGGCCCTTTAAATCTGGCAGAAAGGGATGGAGAGGAGTGGCTTCCAGTATTTGCTTTTGGTACGGGGCTTCGGGGCAGGGCTTCCCCCCCTGCTGGTGGCAGGCAGGAGCCCACAAAATCAAGGGATCCCCCATCCCCACTTGGGGACTGGCGTCCCTAGCACACGATGTGCCGAGCAGTACCAAGAAGAAGATAAGAGAAGAGATTGGATTTATACCCCGCCCTTCACTCAGAGTCTTAGAGCGGCTTACAAACTCCTTTCCCTTCCCCTCCCCACAACAGACACCCTGTGAGGTGGGTGGGGCTGAGAGAGCTCTGACACAAACTGCTTTTTTTCAAGGACAGCTGTGCCAGAGCTTGTGACTGACCCAAGGTCACATCAGCAGGTGCAAGCGGAGGAGTGGGGAATCAAACCCGGTTTTCCCAGATTAGAGTCCGCACACTTAACCACTACACCAAACTGGCTCATCTTCCTCCCCTGCTATGCTGCAAAACCACTACCAGGTTTAGTGAGATGTTGCTCACCACCAAGGGTCAATCCTCCCCTGGCCCCATCCTGCTGCAAACCCAGTGATGTGCCAATCTGGATATGCCCTCTGTCATGCCTAAGGCCTCAGGGTACCCGCCAATCAGGCCAAAACAGTCAACAACTAGGCCTATTTAATCTAAACCCTTTACCTCCCAAGACATCGTGAAGTGGGGGGGCACCCTCCATTGCCAGTTGGGAGAACCCCCAAAATTCCTGCTTGTCCATGGAAATGGTGATTGGCTAGTCCCATGATATGTATAGAGAGTAGCCTTGCCAGCCTCCGGGGGGCACCTGGGGATCTCCCGCTATTACAATTGATTTACGGATGACACAGATCAGTCCCCCGGAGGAAATGGCTGCTTCGGAGGATGGAGTCTATGGCATTATACTCTGGCCTAGGTCCCTCCCCATACCCATCCCTCCCCAGGCTCCACCCCCCAAATCACTAGATATTTCCCAACCCAGAGCTGGCCGCCTGAACAAGGAGGATAGGCAGGGCTATTTTGGGGCAGGAACGCACAGGAATGGAGTTCCGGCTGGCTCCTAAATTGGCTGAACACCTATCCTCAGGGCTTCTTTTGTAGAAAAAGCCCAGCAGGAACTCATTAGCATAATAGGCCACACCCAACAGCAGGAACTCATTAGGATTGGCTACATTAGGGGTGTGTGGCCTAACATGCAAAGGAGTTCCTGCTACAAAAAAAGCCCTGGGTTTTGACAACAAACAAGGTAAACAGAATAAGAAGCAAAAGGTGGGTGTGGCTGGATGACCACACTTCTGGTAACACGGGGGTGTGGCCTAATATGCTAATGAGCTGTGCTGTCATGGGTGTGGCCTAATATGTTAATGAGCTGTGCTGTCATGGGTGTGGCCTAATATGCTAATAAGTTCCTGCCTTTGGGTATGGCCTATTATGCTAATGAGTTCCTGCTGGCCTTTTCTACAAAAGAAGCCCTGAGGATAGGTGTTTAGCAGCAAGTAGGAAAGGCCTGCTAAAGAGGGGAGGGGCTTACTTAGATAGCCCTCCCCTTGTGCATCTCCCATTGGATGATCCATTTTATCGCAGTCATTTGCCTTGTGCTTTCTTCGAATAGGGGCTGGGGAAAATACATCCCCAACTGCAATGCCATGAATGATTATTCACGTGTTGCAGTGACTATGCATGTTGCTCTCCCCATACATGTACCTGGAAGCCTCCGGCATAACTTGAAAAGAAACTCTGCAGTGGGCTTGTAGATTTCAACCCAGGTGTCTCCTGCTAAGTCCTTCATGATCTTCTCCACACCCCACAGTCTCTCATTGCCCAGATCTCATTGACATGAACATAAGAACATAAGAATAGCCCTCCTGGATCAGATTAATAGTCCATCTAGTCCGGCATCCTGTCTCACACAGTGGTCAACCATTTCCTCCGGATGGCCAACAATGGGACATAGAGGCCGAGGTCTTTCCCTGATGTTGCCTCCTGACTCTGAGATTCAGAGGATTATTGCCTTGGAATGTGGAGGTTCCCCTCTGTCTCCATGGCTAGTAGCCATTGATATTTATCCTCCATGGATCTATCTAGTCTCCTTTTAAAGCTGTTTATTCCTGTGACCATCACTACATCCCCTGGCAGCAAATTCCACATTTTAATCACTCTCTGTGTAAAGTAGTATTCCCTTTTGTTTGTCCTGAATAGGGATGGGCATGAACCCACTCACAAACTAAAGTTCGTGATGAATTTTGCCTGGGTTGTGCTTCACAAAGTGAAGTTCGCGGCAGGTCAACTAACACAAACTTTCCATGAACTTTCCAGCTATTTGTGGTGCTTTGTGGTGGTTCATGAATGGATACATTTCCAGACAGATTGTCTCTGCTCAATCTAAATATTTACAAAACTTCAAAGCAACCAGGGGGTGGTCGAACATGGAGGGCATATAGTAGTGGAGGTCCCGGGAAATTTGATTCTCTAGCTTTCATAGGATCAATTCTATACACTGCTGAGCCTCCTGAATCTGCACCTCTCCAAATGACTGCCGGTCAATTTGACAGATGCTGGTTTGGGAGATTCAGGAGTGTACAGAACAGATCACATGCAAGCTAGAGACCCCAAACTTATAGGAGATCTCCAGCTGACTCTCCTCTACCTGACCTCCAAGTTTGGTGAAGATTTGATTTATGGCCTCCAAGTTACCCCCCCACACCCATAAGGTTCACCCAGGAAAGTGTTTTCTGGGGAAATTACAAGCATTTCCCCAGAAAACACTTTCCTGGGCGAACCTTCTTTGGGGGGGGGGGAAGATAACACCCAATAAATCCAATCCTTAACCAACTTGGAGGGCAGGTAGAGGAGAGTCAGCCAGAGATCCCCTGTGAGCTTAGTGTGCCTAGCATACCAGTGGGAGCATTCTACCACATCATGAGCCTCGTAAACCAAACCAGCTCATTTGACAGCTAAAAGTTCACAATGGCTTGTGGTTTGTAAACTGGGTGTACCATGAACCACAAACCTAACTGAACCACATTCTCTTCGTCCATGTCCTTCTCTAGTCCTGAATTTACTGCCCGTCAGCTTCATCGAATGCCCTCGAGATCTCGTATTTTGAGAGAAGGAGAAACATTTCTCTTTGTGAACTCTCTCCACACTACGCATAATTTTAGAAATCTCTATTGTGTTCCTCCCGAGGATGTGACTTTCCTTGTACAACTGAATAGATAAGGAAAGAATACAAGCGTTCTTCTTCTTTTTTTGCTTGAATGCAAGCATAATACACAGAGTCATTGTGCTACCTGCATATTCACATCGACTTCAACATCTCATAAAGGTGTGAATGGCTTTGCTATCTGACAGCTGGAAAAAAAAATGAGGACTGAGACACCAGGTGAAGAAAAAAAATGGAAATCCAATCAAGGAAAGGAATCCTTTGATGAGAGGATCGGTGGAACTGTAAACTAGGTAGAGAAGGCGAATTATATTAAACTTGAATAGAGGAGGAAATCTGAAATACAGATCAAGAAAAAAGCAAAAGAGAGGGAATATAAATCCATTTCCAAGCATTTAGCAAACTTAGAGGCTGGTTCAGTGAGAAATGTATTCATAAGGGAAACAAGGAGAAAAATGTCTTTCTAAATCTTGTCTGACTCACTTGGTTTGTTTCTCCTGCCAACTGGTGGGTGGATTTTGTCTGGGATTTTGAATGGATTTTAGTTTTGCTAACCATTAAGGTGGATTTTCAGATGGATTTTTTTTTTGTATTCCTCCGTCTCAGAATGTACCTTGCCAAGGGAATCAGAAATACCGCTTGTACAATAATACCAGTTGGGCCAGGATTGTAAAGCCCTCCCAAACAACTGAACAGCAGTGCCATTTCTAGTCGTGACTCTGGAGACGTCACAGCATTGGAGGGTTTATTTATGGCATCATAACTTTATGGTGTTTTTTTTTTTTAAAAAACAAAACATGGCTACTGTACAATTGGGTTTTGAAAAACTGAAAACAATAGGAGAGCTGCCTTTGCTTCTGAAATGCAACTCTCATAATGCAGAAATAAAGCACAATACACTGTCTTTGGGCTGATGGTCTCCTTAAGAGCCAGAATTCATGATACCTCTTACACGTGTTGGTTCACAGACGTGCGACCCAACTTGCTAGGGATGCCTGGCCACCAGTGGGGGGACCCAATGTTGTTATACCAGGGGTCATTTCCTGCAGGAGCACACAGGAGTGGAGCTCCGGCAGTAAAGAGCCCAGGGGGTGGGCACATGCAACAAGCCCCACCCCCTGCTCCCAGCAGCCCTCAGTCAGAGCAAGAAGCAGCCAGGTAAGTTGCAGAGCCCCCCTCCTGGCCCCCCAGCCCAAAACAGTCCAGTGGCACCTTTAAGACCAAGTTTTATTCAGGTACAAGCTCTCCCTCCTCTGCGAGGACAGATCTGCACGTCCCCCCCCCCCAAAAAAAGCTAGCAATTCAAAACAGTCCAGTGGAGCCTGAGCGGTGGGTGTTGCCTTCTGACACACTTCCAGTGATGTCAGGGGATGTGGCATATGCAAATGAGTTATGCTAATGAGTTATGCTAATGAGCTCCTGCACCTCTTTTTCTATTAAATGACCCCTGGTTATACCTGATTGAAGTCCCTCCCCTTCCTCATATCCCACCCCCTCAGGCTCCACCCCCCCCAAATTTCTAGGTGTTTCCCAACCTGGAGCTGGCAACCCTACAGAATGATGTAGTGGTTAAGTTGTTGGACTCGGATCCGGGAGACCCGGCTTAAAATCACCACTCTTGCTATGGAAGGTTGCTGGGTGACCTTGGGCCAACTGCTCACTCTCAGACTAACCAGCTCACAGGGTTGTTCTGTGAATAAAATGGAGGAGATGAGGATGATGTAAGCCACCTTGGGTCCCCACTGGGGAGAAAGCTGGGGTATAAACACACACACACACACACACACACACACACACACACACATAAATAAATGAAATACTCCTGTGTTCTTACAGATTGCCTCTTGGTGTACTCTGCTATAATGAATGATATCTGCAAATAGCACAAAAAGGGCTGAGTGTTCAATAGCTCATCAATTCATGTACTAGTTGAGGAAGCTGGTGAAGAGAAGGCGCTCCAGAGAAAACAGAAGCGATTTCTCAGAGAAAGATTTCATGCTTTGGTTCATCCCATAACAGTGAGATGGCGGGAGTGGAAGATTGTTTGGAACAAGATGAGATTCCGATTCTCTCCAGGTAGCTGGTGCCCAAGCTTCTTTTGTCAGAAATAGGACAAAAGAAAAATCAAATGGTAGAAGAGGGAATGACTAGAAAAACAATACCGTTATGAAGATTTGGAAATGCACAGGAAAAGAGGGTGATGTCATTTGTGAAGGGAAACAGCTGCAGACAGGAGGGACGCCACGAGCCCCAATCATGTATGCTCCTGTTGCAAAAACTGAAATTTTGCTGATTTGAAGAAGTATTCCAAAGAAGCAGCAGACGTCAGAAGAATATCTCAATTGTGAATAGCAGTAGTAGTAATAGTAATGGTGATATGCAAGAATTAATGTCTGTACTGCTTAGAGATCTGTGCTCCAATGGGGAAAATGACACACAATGAATCAATGACTGAGAAACATGCACACAATGCATAATGGTTTGTGTCCACATTTGGAACAGTTGTATATCTCCCAATCCAGAGCCCTGATTGTGTACTTTCATGAGGGAAGGAACAAAAATGCCTGGATGTAAAGGTTTTGTAAGATGGACCCATCCTCTTTGTTGCAGGCTCCATCCTTCAAGGTTTTTGTCCACGCAGGTCCCATAGGCATTGTGGTTGGTCAAAGGAGTCCATTCCTTTATCCCTTTTTCACTAGTGGAAAAGCCGGTTGCATTGAACCATGGGTTTTGCACATGCCTAGAATGAAGAAATTGCAGACATCCTTTCTTGGTAGGAAGGAAGAAACCTGAAATGTTCACGTTGCAGGTCAGCAAGATCTCCTCTATCCTGGAGATCAAGTGGGCCAATATATTCGACAGAGTGCTCAGCTTTCCACTGACCTTTTTAAGCCTTTGCCACATAGTCCATATGCACCAGGGAGAAAGATTTCAGGAATTTCAGTTTTCACAGGCCTCAGATCTTTTGGCAAATCGTGCAGCACTGAATATCCAAGGTGAACTCTATCAGAGCAGTGGTACCATTGCATCACCTCTTTGATTTCAAATGGGCAGAAGGAAGCAAACCATATGTACCAGTTCATGTATTAGAGCCTAATGCCATTTATGAGGCAGGTGAATTTTGAAAATACAGCAAAAACAGGCTCCTCAAGGGTGAACTCCGACAGAGCTGCTATTCTTGTAGGCGTTGGGACAGGATATTGAAGAATGCTTGGTGTTCCAGAGTGACCTGTGCTGGTACCTAGCAAGGAGATTTCTCTGCATGAGCCTCAAACTTTGGAATCTCCAAATGAGGAGGCCATTAATGGGCTTGTTGCTTATGCAAATGGGTGGTGAAATGTTGCCAGCCCCTTGATCATTTATTGAGATTGGTCTGTAGAAAATATTTAGCATTGTAAACAAATCTGAGCAAACTTCCATCCAAGGACTTTTGAGGGACGCTGAAGTTTTATAGTTAATAATTCAGTATTTTAAAGTTAATAGTTTAATATTTTAATGTGTGTGTGTGTGTGTGTGCTCTTCCCTTCTCATTTGGTGGCCAAAGTATTTGAGCTTCAGTTTCATTATCTGGCCTTCCAGGGAACAGTCAGGGTTGATTTCTTTTAGGATTGACTGATTTGATCTTCTTGCAGTCCAAGGGACTCTCAAGAGTCTTCTCCAGCACCATAGTTCATAAGAATCTATTCTTTGGCACTCTGCCTTCCTTATAGTCCAACTCTCGCAGCCATACATGACTACCGGGAATACCATTGCTTTGACCATGCAGACTTTTGTTGGCAGGGTGATGCCTCTACTTTTTATCATGCTGTTTAGGTTTGCCATCGCTTTCCTCCCAAGGAGCAGGCGTCTTTTAAATTCATGGCTGCTGTCACAGTCTGCGGTGATCTGGGATCCCAGGAACGTGAAGTCTGTCACTACTTCCACGACTTCCCCTTCTATTTGCCAAGGAGTGATGGGCCCGAATGCCATGATCTTAGTTTTTTTGATGTTGAGCTTCAAGCCCACTTTTGCGCTCTCCTCTTTTACCCTGAGCAAGAGGCTCTTTAGGTTCTCTTCACTTTCTGCCATTAGTGTGGTATCGTCTGCATATCTGAGGTTGTTGATCTTTCCCCCAACAATCTTAATTCCCGCTTGTGATTCATCCAGGCCAGCATTTTGCATGATGTACTCTGCATATATATTAAATAAGCAAGGTGACAATATACATCCTTCTCGTACTCCTTTTCCTATGCTGAACCAATCAGTTGTTCCATATCCGGTTCTAACTGTCGCTTCTTGGCCCTTATACAGGTTTCTCAAGAGACATGTGAGGTGGTCTGGTACTCCCATCTCTTTAAGGACCTGCCATAGTTTGTTGTGATCCACACAGTCAAAAGCTTTAGCATAGTCAATGAAGCAGAAGTAGATGTTTTTCTGGCACTCTCTTGCTTTCTCCATAATCCAGCGAATGTTGGCAATTTGATCTCTAGTTCCTCTACCTCTTCGAAACCCAGCTTGTACTTCTGGCAGTTCTCTATCCACGAACTGTTGAAGCCTAGCTTGTAGGATCTTGAGCATGACCTTGCTAGCGTGTGATATGAGTGCAATTGTGCGATAGTTTGAACATTCCTTGGCATTGCCCTTCTTTGGGATTGGAATGTATACTGACCTTTTCCAATCCTGTGGCCACTGTTGCGTTATCCAAATTTGCTGGCAAATGGAGTGCAGAACTTTAACAGCATCATCTTCTAAGACTTTGAATAGCTCAACTGGAATACCATCACCTCCACTAGCTTTGTTGTTAGCAATGCTTTCTAAGGCCCATTTAACTTCACATTCCAGGATGTCTGGCTCAAGGTCAGTGATTATACCATCGTGGTTGTCAAGGACATCGAGGTCTTTCTTGTATAGTTCTTCTGTGTATTCTTGCCATCTTTTCCTAATCTCTTCTGCTTCTGTTAGGTCCCTACCGTTTTTGTCCTTTATCATGGCCAGCTTTGCATGGAACGCTCCCTTGATTTCTCCAACTTTCTTGAAGAGATCTCTAGTCCTTCCCATTCTATTGTTTTCTTCTATTACTTTGCACTGTTCATTCAGGAAGGCCTCCTTATCTCTCCTTGCTGTTCTCTGGAAATCTGCGTTCAGTTGGGTAAATCTTTCCTTTTCGCCTTTGCCTTTCGCTTTCCTTCTTTCCTCTGCTATTTGTAAAGCCTCATCAGAAAGCCACTTTGCTTTCTTACATTTCTTTTTCTTTGGGATGGTGGTGATTGCTGCCTCCTGTACGATGTCACGAACCTCTGTCCATAGTTCTTCAGGCACTCTATCTATCAAATCCAGACCCTTGAATCTATTCTTCACCTCTACTGTATATTCATCAGGGATGCGATCTAGGTCAAACCTGAATGGCCTCGTGGTTTTCCCAATTTTCTTCAGTTTAAGTCTGAATTTTGCAATGAGTAGCTCATGATCTGAACCACAGTCAGCTCCAGGTCTTGTTTTTACTGACTGGATAGAGCTTCTCCATCTTTGACTGCAAATTATATAGTCAATCTGATTTCGGTGTTGCCCATCTGGTGATGTCCATGTGTAGAGTCGCCTCTTAGGTTGTTGGAAAAGGGTGTTCGCTATGACCAGTGTGTTCTCTTGACAAAACTCTGTTAACCTTTGCCCTGCTTCATTTTGCTTTCCAAGGCCAAACTTGTCTGTTATTCCAGTTACCTTTTGACTTCCTACTTTAGCATTCCAGTCCCCTATGATGATGAGGACATCATTTTTTGGTGTTAGTTCTAGGAGGTGTTGTAGGTCTTCATAGAACCGGTCCACTTCAGCCTCTTCTGCATCAGTGGTTGGGGCATACACTTGAATTACTGTGATGTTGAATGGTTTGCCTTGGAATCGGACAGAAATCATTCTGTCATTTTTGAGATTGTATCCCAGTACTGCCTTTTGCACTCTCTTGTTGACTATAAAGGCCACACCATTTTTTCTACGAGATTCCTGGCCACAGTAGTAGATATAATGGTCTTCTGAGTTAAATTCGCCCATTCCTGTCCACTTTAGTTCACTGATTCCTAGGATATCGATGTTCAGTCTTGCCATCTCATTTTTGACCACGTCAAGCTTACCTTGATTCATAGATCTTACATTCCAGGTTCCTATGTAGTATTGTTCTTTGCAGCATCGGACTTTCCTTTCACCATCAGACACATCCACAACTGAGCGTCCTTTCGGCTTTGGCCCAGCCGCTTCACTCTTTCTGGGGTTACTTGTACTTGTCCTCTGCTCTTCCTCAGTAGCATATTGGACACCTTCCGACCTGAGGGGCTCATCTTCCGGCGTCATATCTTTTAGCCTTTTGATACTGTCCATGGGGTTTTCTTGGCAAACATACTGGAGTGGGTTGCCATTTCCTTCTCCAGGTGGATCACGCTTGGTCTGAGTTCTCTGCTGTGGCCTGTCCGTCTTGGGTGGCCCTTCACGGCATAGCCCACAGCTTCATTGAACTGCGCAAGCCCCCTCGCCACGACAAGGCAGTGATCCATGAGGGGCCACAAGTGATGGGCCACTACATAAAAGTGCCTAACATCTGGTGACACTCTGGACAAAACTCTATGGTAGAATTAGCTTCAAACCATAGAGTTTTGCCCCCAAAACAGAGTGTAGCCCCCACGATGTCACCAATATGTGTATGTCACTTTCGGGTGATGTAGGCACGTCACTGACATCCCTGACGTGTACGTCACCTGGAGGGGGCATAGGAACGTCACGCTTCTTCCCTCCCCTCTCTTCGAGCCTCCTTGTAAGTCCACCGCCGGCTTGTGGGCCAGACTTGGCAACCCTACTTTTCTCGTAGGGCTTGGTCCCCAGGCCCCTGATCATCCTTGATCCCGGTCAAACGAGCGGGATGATCCACTGCCAAAAGGAGGCAAATTAGAGCCGGAGCAAAAAGAACCGCGGGAGTGCAATCTGACGTGCCCCCACGGCTCTATGCTCTGGCAGCTGATCAAATGTTGTGCAGCAAACCGGCAGTAGCACAGTTGTGCGCATGCGTGGGATGGGGAACGGCGCTGGCTGCGACGGGCTACCAGCGCTTCCCCGACCAGACGCCTGGAGTTGCCGCACATCATCCGGAAGGTAGTGCTCTGTTGCTAGTACCTTTTAAATGTGCATTTTCGGGCCGAAGGGACGGATCGGGGATGGGTGCGTGATGCTTCCCAGATGTTGCGGTGTGCTTGATGCGCCCCCGATCTGTCCCTCTTGCGGGGCAAATCCTCCTGTGTGACCGGGGCCCTCATTGCTCTCTTCTGTTTGGAGGCTAAGGCCTTCTACGGCTGTTACCTGCTAGCACTGAAACCTCTGAATATGGAGGTTCTCATTAGTCACTATGGCTAGTAGTTATTGACAGACCACTCCTCCGTGAATCTCTCTAACCCACCTTTAAAGCCACCTGTGCACAGGGTCATCACTATATCCACTACTAACTCCAAACCAGTGGCACCAATGGTCCAAACAAGATAGGACCAGGCCAGACAGGACTCTGAAAGAATATTCAACCCCTTGCCTTGCTTTCATCTAACAGGGGGGGGGGAACCTTACTCCCCCAATACCTTGGTAAATTTTTTCCTCCCTATTTCTTTCTTTCTTTCTTTTTGCCCAAGGAACTTTTCAAAGAGTCGGGAGAGATAAGAGGAAGCAGGCAGGCATCTATCACATGTCATCCTTATCAGTTCTAGAATGGCTGCTTGCTTAACAAGACTGAAGGAGATTCATTTTTTCCCAGCAGGCTGCCAAGGTGGGTGGAAGTCAAAACCGTATTCATTAACC
>NW_015168094.1:374334-379351 GCF_001447785.1 Gekko japonicus
TAGATTTATATAGTTTATATTTTTGTATGTGGTTTAGTGCAGAATGAAATGAATTGTGTGGATTAAGATGAAGGGATTATGGTTTAGTTTGAAAATATGAATGTCTTAATTTGTAAAGATAAATTATTTACATAGGGGAAATATTTGTTTTTATTTATGCACATGGTGTAGTGTAAGATGAAATGTTAGACAGGCTGGAAAAACATCATATAGATAACCTTCTACGAGACAAAAAGCTGAAAAATTATAGAAAACAAAATGAAATCAATATTTAGAAGATAAACTGTGACATATAAGATAAAGAGACATATAGGATGATCAGATGCACTAAATGAAGTAATTTGAGTGTGATTGATAGTGATTTTGATATATTATTGTTTATGATATATTTCTGGGTATTGGCAATTATACTTGTGCCCTTATAAAATGTTTATGGAAATTTCTTGGGGCCCTTTGTATTGTTTTTCAAGATGATATAGAAGAATTTGGGGGAATGAAATGTTTAGTGTTAATATGTAGTGATTTATGGGTGTCGTTGATTTAAGTTGATTTAAGTATGATATCTAGAAAAATGAACTGAGGAACTAGTCTATGTATAAGATAAAGAGATTCATAGGCGGATCAGAAGCATCAAATGAAGTAATTTTTGATATATTATTTTTTATGATATATTTTTTGGGTTTATTAGATTTGTGTTCTCAAAAAAAAGGATGTAAAGTAATAAGGAGGCATTCTGAAAATGAAAGGATGGAAGGATAAAAATAATCTACTCACAGAATGTTAAGAACTAATGAGTTTAATGATAAGTGGGATCCAAAAGAAGTATAACTGAATGACTTTCTCCAAAGGAATCAACTTGAAGAAGGTTTAGTGAAAGGAGAAAGAGGGAAATTAGGAAGTTCTTATTAATATTGGATGTGTGTAAGTTTGTATTTTACAAATGGTATAGAAGGGAAAATATGGAGTGCTGAGAATTAAGTTGCGTTATAAAGTTATGTGAAACATAGAGAAAGTGGCGGAACTGGTGGGGTGGTGGTGAGGGGTGGTGGTGGTTATTAACGTGTTTAAATATATGTTGTTGTTTGTATGGAAGTATATCTTGGCAAGTGTTGAAAACTAATAAAAATACTTATTAAAAAAAAAGACACATCCACAACTGAGCGTCCTTTCGGCTTTGGCCCAGCCACTTCACTCTTTCTTGGGTTACTTGTACTTGTGCTCTGCTCTTTCCCAGTAGCATATTGAACACCTTCTGACCTGGGGGGCTCATCTTCCGGCGTCATATGTTTTAGCCTTTCGATACTGTCCATGGGGTTTTCTTGGCAAAGATACTGGAGTGGGTTGCCATTTCCTTCTCTAGTGGATCACACTTGGTCTGAGTTCACTGCTGTGGCCTGTCCGTCTTGGGTGGCCCTCCACGGCATAGCCCACAGCCTCATCGACCCATGCAAGCCACCTCGCCATGACACGGCAGTGATCCATGAGGATCATAATGCCCCTATATAAATCAATAGTGCGACCTCATTTGGAATACTGTGTGCAGTTTTGGTCACCACACCTTAAAAAGGATATCTGAGGAAAAAGTGCAGAAAATGGGAACTCGAATGATAAAATGGTTGGAACACTTTCCCTATGAGGAAAGGTTAAAGCGCTTAGGGTTCTTTAGCTTGGAGAAACAACAACTGAGGGGTGACATGATTGAGGTTTATAAGATAATGCATGGGATAGAGCAGGTAGAGAAAGGGGTACTTTTCTCCCTTTCTCACAATACAAGAACTCATGGACACTCAATGAAATTGCTGAGTAGTCGGGTTAGAATGGATAAAAGGAAGTACTTCTTCACCCAAAGAGTGATTAACACATGGAATTCACTGCCACAGGAAGTGGTGGTGGCTACAACATGGACAGCTTCAAAAGGGAATTAGATAAGCATATGGAGCAGAGGTCCATCAGTAGCTATTATCCAGAAGATATAGATAGGGACTCTGGGGCAAGTGATGCTCTGTCTTCTTGGTGCTTGGGAGGGGGGGGTCAAGAGTGGGAGGGCTTCTAATGTCCTAGTTTCACTGGTGGATTTCCTGATGGCACTGGTATTTCTGGCCACTGTGTGATACAGAGTGTTGGACTGGATGGGTTTTTGGCCTGATCCAACATTGGCGTCTCTTATGTTCTTAAAATACATATTGATTTTATTTCCTTAATGGGTTTTTAAAAAACTTTCACTGGCTTGCATGGCGGTGTCTGTTGACATCAGCAGTATCTTCCTTCCCCATTCAACATACATTTTAAGCCTTCTTCACAAAGGAGGAGAATAAAACGCCAAAGCTTTTGCAATGCCTACCACTGTGAGGACGCAAAGAGTTAAAGTGGCTGGATTAAGTTTTACAGAAATAGGATAAATTCAGCCATGCAAGGAAGTGGGATCTATACAAGGCTGGAAAGTATGTTAAAAGGGGGGGGGAGAAGCCCTTCTTCACATTGAGCAATGAAGAGAAGACTTGGAACCAGATGAGAAGTCTGAGATAAAATATGCAAATAAAAAGCATTGTGAGGAATGCAAGTCATGGAGCAGAGGATGTGATAGATTATAAAACATTATTCAAATACGAGGAGCTTGCACGTGAGCTAGTAATCATCCCCCCCCAAAAAAAATGAATGGGAGTAAATATATACAGTGCAGCATAAAAGCAACTTATCCATACAATTAAAGCAAGGCCAGTTCGCTCGACTGCAGACATATCGGCGTTATATGCACAGATGCTTCAGGTCATTGTAGGACGTGCATTCATGTTGTAGTAGTGTAAATAATACTGGGATTTTGGTATCTGTTGATATCTGGTGCATTTCAAACCAACGTAGAAATAAAGTGTGTTGTTTTTTGTTGTGGTTGTTACATTGTTACATCAGCTCTGTGTAAATATTAAATAAGCTGAAACTTTCTGATATGAAACAGGACTCTTTCCAAGAGTCATAGTCCTAGAGTCATAGAATATGTGCACTGGCTCTACTCAGTTAGGAATGATCAGGGCTAGCAGCATCTTCCAGTTCCCATGTTCTCCAGACATCCCAGATGGATTTGAGTCCAGAACTCAGCTGAGCCATAGCCTCAGTCTTGTAGCTGGAGATGGGGCACTTGAGGACAATAACCCACCAGAAATATGTCAGTACTACCTCTGAATTTCCATCTTCCTCCTTTAAAAAAAAAAAAAGAAGTGGTTATTGAGCCCTTTTTGGTGTGGAGTTCTGAAGGGAAATAGGCAAGCAGTGTTTATCCAGATTGCTTGGGAAGGAATGGGGAAGGAAAAGGTGCAAGGAGGCAGGAGCTGTCAGTTAATGAGAGCCAGTTTGATATAGTGGTTAGGAGCATGGATTCTGATCTGGGAGAACCGGGTTTGGTTCCCCACTCCTCCATATGCAGCTGCTGGCGTGACCTTGGGTCAGTCATAAGCTCTCTCAGAGCTGTTCTCTCATGAGCAGTTCTCGAAAGAGCTGTCTCAGCCCCACCTACCTCACAGGGTGGCTGTCATGGGGTGGGGAAGCAAAAGGAGATTGTTAGCTGCTCCGAGACTCCTTTGGATAGTGAAGGGTGGGGTATAAATCAAACCTCCTCCTCCTTCTTCTCCCTTCCCTGACCAAATTCGTTCTCTTCTTCTCCTTCCCATCAGCTTTTCTTCTGGAGCCCTTTGGTTCTGTCTTGCCTTTCTCCTCTTTAATACCCACAGTGACCTGTGCGAACACTGGGCAGAAAACAGAGTGAAATTGTAATGTATCGCCATGACCACGTGCGCGACCGTTGGGCCATGCGGTCAAGCACATGTTCATAGCTTTGTACTTTCGGACAATAGCCCAAGCGGATCCTAGCTGCACCAATCAGGGGGCTAAGTACGCCGCCGAGAGCCTATGGGACTCTCGGCTACTGTATCAACCTATAGGTGAATTAGGGGGTGTGTTTTGGTGGTGGGTTCTGGGGCATATATACCGGCCTGCGTGCCGGTGTGTCTTGTCTTGTTCTGATCTAAATAAAGTACTCCTTGCTGAATCACTCCACGCCTCCGAGTACTTTAAAGAAATCAAACTTAAACTTTTTGCAGGTTGCTTCCTTTGTGTGCACTGGGGATTTCCCCCCCCCCTCCTTAGGCGATGGTGGGGGGCAGGAGCAGAAAAACGAATGGGCAGTTTCACTCTACCCGGTACCTGCTTTTATTAATCTCTCCCTTATAATAAAAGAGTTTTGGGTGCCAAAGTTCTAAAATGCACTCCTTTAGTGTTAGGCCGAAAAAACTGCCACTCGGAAGACACTGGCTGGGTTCATTGGCTGCTTTGTGCAGTCCCGGCCAGCGTTCCAAGGTCATTTACATATGGAAGCTGATTGGACTACACTCCATTCCACACCTCAAACTCACCCCCCCCCAAGGCAGTTGGAATTTTCAGTTGGGAGAGGAGAATGATGTCAGCTGCTCCCTAGGCAGAGGCTGTGTGTGTGTGTGGGGGGGGGGTTGTAAAGACAGACAGGCAGATAAACGTTGGCTGATGGTTGCCAACTCCAGGTTCGAACTCCAGTACATAGGGTTGCCAACTCCAGGTTGGAAACTTCCAGGATATTTTAGGGATGAAGCCTGCTGAGGGTGGGATTTGAGGAGGAGGAGGAAGAGGGGGACCTCAGACAGATACAATGCCATGCTGCCCACACTCCAGACAAGCTGTTGCCAGTCTCCAGGTGACAGCTGGAGAGATCTTAAAGCTTTGGTGCTACTTCAAAGTTCCCCAGGAGCCCAAAACAGAGAAGTGTTTTGGAAAATCTTGAGGAATTGTTTGGTGCATTTACGATGGGGCTCCTGGGGAACTATTGTTGCCAATCTTGGCCCAGCAGCCATCAAACCATTCTCTTCAACCCCCTGCTGTGCAGCTGACTTCTCCCTAGGGTTGCCAATCTCCAGGTGGGACCTGGAGATCTCCCACTGTTACAATTGATCTCCAGATGACAGAGATCAGTTCCCCTGGAGAAAATGGATGCTTT
>NW_015168094.1:380111-386573 GCF_001447785.1 Gekko japonicus
GATTGGGGGGGCAAGGCGGGCGACGGAAGGCCGGTGCCTCCGTTGCCCGGCCCTCTACAGAATCCACCCCCCAAACCTCCAGGTATTTCCCTCCTTAGAGCTGGCAACCCTACATTCCCCTCAGTGCCTGTTGGTAGGCAACTAAGCTTGGTCCTGTCACCTACTTTGGCCTTTGGGAGAAAACACATTGGGGCCAATCCTGATAGGGTTGCCAACTCCAGATGGGAAATTCCTGGAGATTTGAGGGATGGAGCCTGAAGAGGGTGAGGTTTGAGGAGGGGTGGGACCTCAGACAGGTACACTGCCATAGACTCCACCCTCCAAACCAGTCAGTCCCACATAGGGAACCATTGTTGCCAATCTCCAGGTGAGGGCTGGAGAGCACTCAGTATTACAACTGTTCTGCAGAAGGGAGGGCAGAAGTCAGCTGAAGTCAAAGGGGCAGATAATGGTAGGTTGGTGGCTAGCTGGGAAGGAGATGGGGTTGCCAACTACATCCTGACAAATTCCTGGGGATTTGAGGGGTGGAGCCTGGAGAGGGTGGGGTTTGCAGAGGGGTGGGACCTCAGACAGGTAGAATGCCATAGACTCCACCCTCCAAACCAGCCATTTTGTCCTGGGTAACAATTGTTGCCAATCTCCAGGTGAGGGCTACAGATTACTCACAATTACAACTGCTCTTCAGGTAGCAGAGATCAATTCCTCTGGAGAAAACAGTGGACTCTGTCATTATACCCTGCTAAGGTCACCACAGCAAATTGACACTGTTTGCCCAAAGCCAGAGCACTGCCCCAGAGCCTCTTTCTAGATCTCGTTGTATTGCTTTCACAACGGGCTTTACTGCTAGTTAACAATAAACCGCCTTGCTGTAACTTGCCTGTGTAAAGGAACAGAAGCTACTGAATATGTGCAGAATGCCTTTTACTCATCCATTAATTACGTGCGTCATGCTTCTGTTCTCACCCCCACCTCCAGTCTGGGATTAGGGCTAAAGGCCTAAGGAACCATAACATTCAAGCGAATTTACACTCCAGTTTGGTGTAGTGGTTAAGTGTGTGGACTCTAATCTGGAAGAACCGGGTTTGATTCCCCACTCCTCCACTTGCAACTGCTGGATGACCTTGGGCAAGCCATAGTTCTGGCACAGCTATCTTTGAAAAAGAGCATTTTCTCTCAGAGCCCTCTCAGCCCCACGTACCTCACAGGGTGTCTGTTGTGGGGAGGGGAAGGGAAAGGAGTTTGTGAGCCACTCTGAGACTCCCTTGGGTAGTGAAGGGCGGGGTATAAATCCAATCTACTCTTCCCTTCTTCTTAACAACCAAAGAAGTGCTTTACTGCAGTGATACAGCTGTTTTAGAATCAATAAGATATTTCTGTTGTGTTATTATAAAAATGCTTGATGAATTTTTTTAAAGTGTCTATTGTTTATAGATGCACACCATGCTAGCTGGAGAATTTGTACATGCTAGTGCTAGTTATTCTTCATTTAACAAATAATAAGAATTTACAAAACTCAGTATATTGCTTTTAGTTCAAATACTCTTGTTACTGAAGGGACTATGAATTGTATAATTTTTACCAGTGAAGCAAAGCTTGTTTTCTGAGCATCTGACATCTCAACTCCCCTGTGAAAACAGAAAAAATGCCATTTCTGTTGTATCTACATCTCAAAAACTAGCATCTCTGTGCGGGTTGTGAAGCAATATTTCATAGTAAGTTCTCCCTGGTGGGTCCCAAGTTCTGATCTTGTGAACATTTGTCTAATTCAAACAATAGAGTATGTTAGCAGATGAAATGTATAATTAAAGACTTTCTCCCCCCCCCTAACTTTAACAAATACAAATGTTCCAGCAGCTGCCCACCCATTTTTACCAGATCTACTCAGCAGCAAAGGGTTTCTACACAACACACACTGAAATGACAGAAGTATCCCTATTAAGATTCTTTTTTAAAAAATCCTGGAAGAATGATGTCATGGGAATCAGGCTTCATCTGAACATAAGAACATAAGTGAAGCCAACGTTGGATCAGGCCAATGGCCCATTCAGTCCAACACTCTGTCACACAGTGGCCAAAAATACCAGGTGCCATCAGGAGATCCATCAGTGGGGCCAGGACACTAGACGTCCAACTAGAAGAAGAGGAGGAGGAGGAGGAGGAGGAGGAGGAGGAGGAGATTGGATTTATACCCCACCCTTCACTACCCAAGGGAGTCTCAGAGCGGCTTACAATCTCCTTTCCTTTCCCCTCCCCACAACAGACACCCTGTGAGGTAGGTGGGGCTGAGAGAGCTCTGACAGAAACTGCTCTTTTTCTTTTTTAAAAAATATTTTATCAATTTTCAAAAACAAAATTACAAAAAAAACCCAAAATGCATTCTTAATGCAGAATATACTTTGGAGATTCTTTACACATTTTTTTCTATCCATCTACCTAATTTTTGCCATCTTTTTTTAAACACATTTTCGTCTTTTGCCAACAATATCATATTTAATTTATCCATTTCTTTAATTTCCATAATTTTTGTAATCAACTCTTCTCTACCTGGTATATTTTCTGATTTCCAGCATTTAGCTAAAAGAATTCTAGAAATAGTGAGTATATACAGTATCACGCACAAATCGTTATATTTGATCCCATCTGGCAACATATTGAGCAAATATATTTCTGGTTCTAATTTTAGCTCTATTTCTACTATTTCCACTATTAGTTGCTGTATACTTTTCCAAAATTTAACCAGTTTCTCACACCTCCACCAAATGTGGAAATAAGATCCAATATTTTTCTTGCACCTCCAGCAGTTCCCTGAAACATTTTTATAACATTTTGCTACTTTGTCTGGTGACCAGTGCCACCTTGAAAACTGCTCTTTTTCAAGAACAGCTGTGCCAGAACTATGGCTTGCCCAAGGTCATCCAGCAGGTACAAGTGGAGGAGTGGGGAATCAAACCTGGTTCTCCCAGATTAGAGTATGTGCACTTAGCCACTACACCAAACTGGCTCTCCAGGTGACAGAGATCAGTTCCCCTGGAGAACATGGTTCTGGAAGGTGGACTTTATGGCATTATATATATATATTTATATTTATTTATTACTTCGATTTGATATACCGCCCTAACCCCCGTGGGGGTCTCTGGGCGGTTTACATGTGGGGTGCTAGTCACATTGAACCCTAACTAAGGCCACATTAATTCTATGGGTGGGGCTGCCTACCGGCACCCAGGTGGAGGCTGATGTCTCTTCGGCTCGGCTGTTCTTTTTTCGGCTCCATTCCCGGCAGCTAGCTGTTCTTTTCCTGGCGCTTAGGCAGTCAGGCGGTCTGATACACAGGTGACGTCCTCCTCCGGTTTGGCTGCATCCTTCAGGCTCTGCTGCACCTTTGGATGACGTCGCTGTGCCTCCGCCTCTGCTGACGACAGCCGCCTGCTGTTTCTGCCGCTGGCCACCAGGGATCACTCCTTTCCGGCTCTGCTGCTACTGCTCGCTGCCGCCTCGATGCCATGCCGCCACCTCCAGTATGCTGCTGCAGCCGATGTCCTGCTGCAGCCGCCACCACCATCGTTGCCTTCCATGCACCTCCGTAGAGGAGGGTGCCCCCTACCCTTCTAAGGGTAGGTTCCCATTTATCTACTCACCGTCAGTTACTTCAGCTTTCGAACCACTAAAGTCCCTCCCTTCTCTGAACTCCACCTTGCTCAGGCTCCACCCCCCCAAAATCTCCACGTATTTCCCAACCTGAAGGTGACAACCCTAACTTTCTTCCATTTGTACCCTACCCATTGCAGAGAAGCTCCTTCACTCTGCAGTGCTTTCTTGTGATGGCAGTCCCCCCCCCCCACTTTCTGTGTTGTCCTTTTAATTCATGTTCACCGTGGTGTCCTCCAAGCAATTCTGCACTAAAACCAGGGCTATTTTTGGGCAGGAACGCACAGGAACGGAGTTCCGGCTGGCTCCCAAATTGGCCACACCCAGCAGGAACTCATTAGCATAATAGGCCACACCCAACAGCAGGAACTCATTAGAATTGGCTACTTTAGGGGTGTGTGGCCTAACATGCAAAGGAGTTCCTGCTACAAAAAAAGCCCTGGGTTTTGACAACAGACAAGGTAAATAGAATAAGAAGCAAAAGGTGGGTGTGGCTGGATGACCACACTTCTGGTAACATGGAGGTGCGGCCTAATGTGCTAATGAGCTGTGCTGTCAGGGGTGTGGCCCAATATGCTAATGAGTTCCTGCTATTGGGTGTGGCCTGTTATGCTAATGAGTTCCTGCTGGGCTTTTTCTACAAAAAAAGCCCTGACTAAAATCAAATTCAACCTTCTTTTGAATCCAGTCCCTCCCCCATTCTGCACTAAAATTGAGTTCAGCCTTCTTTTTATTCTGGGTCCCCCCCCCCATTCTGCACTTCATCACCTCCCTTCAGTGGCCAGCCCGGTTTCAGCCTGCTATTGCCCCGGGGTAATTTGGATGCTGTTTTGCCCTGGACTTAAATTGCCTCAACTCAAACACACAGAAAATCCACATGCTAGTATATGTGCATTGATAGTTTTTATGTTGTTGTAAGACACCCTGAGCTGGCCATGGCTGGGTGGGCGGGGTATAAATGTAATAAATAAAAAAATAAATAAACAAACAAACTCTGGAGTGGCAGGCAAATGCAGAAAGTACCTGAGAGGTGGTAGTCTTGCAATAAATGGAACCTCCTGGTGCCAGAGGAACACGTTCTGCAGTAGAGGAACATCACCACCATGAAAGCCAACCATCGGATCTAAGCTGCACAACCCAACCGATTGAAAGGATTGTGGACAAGCGAGGACCTTATTTCATTCGGTGGGAATGCCTTTGCATTCAAACGGTTCGAGGGAGAATTACTACACTGTGCAATGAAAGCATTTTATTCATTTATCCAATGTGTTTATATCACACTTTTCAGCCAAACTAGTTCCCAGAGCAGCGAACGATAAAAATCTATCACACTTGATAATTCAGGACAGCTGTTAAGATGCACAATTCCATTTTGTACACAATAAACGGAACTCGACAAACACGGCAGCATCTGTTGCAACCTAGAATGAGAATGGCAGAAAGGGATGGGGGGGGGGGGACCTCACAGGTGTTGGTCCACCCATTGATGATTTGCACAGTTGGACCCTACAATGCCCCTGCCCAATGTTCCCTCTAAGCTATGGAGTCTTGTGAGCAAAAATTCTACTTTGTGAGCTATTGGCATTAAAGTTGTGAGCAGGTGATTTGGCTTCTGCATAAATTGGTTTGCTCTGGAGCCCTCCTTCCTGAGCAGGTGATTTGGCTTCTGCATAAATTGGTTTGCTTCCTGAGCTAAGACAAAAATGTGTGAGCCAGAGGCTCAAAAACCGTGAGCTAGCTCACACTAACTCAGCTTAGAGGGAACATTACCCCTGCCCCATGATAAGCTCTTCGAACAGAAACAAAATGCGTAGCAGGGATTACCTTCCCCAATGCAAAACTTCCAGTTGTGTCACTGCCTAGTGTGTGGGAGGGGAGGAAATAGGAGTGCTGGGTAGATGTAAACTGTCGCTGTCCTCAACTAAACCCCTGGCAGAACACCTCTGCCTTGCAAGCTCTGTGGAGCGGCATTAGGTTCTGCAGAGCACGGATGTTATTTGGCAGAGAGTTCCACCAGGTTGGAGCCGAGGCGGAAAATGCCCTGCCTTTTGTTGAGGACAGCCAGATATATCTTGGGCTGGGGACCACCGTTAGGTTCTTAACTGCTCAGTGTAATGCTCTTGGGGGGGGGTATACCAGCAGAGAATACGTGGGTTCTAGACCGTTAAAGTCCTTGAAGGGTGTAGTGTCCGCTGACCGCCACCGGAGGTCAGCACACATGCCCAAGCTTCGGTCTGTGACAACAATGGGGACTAGGATCCTAGTCCCTCCACTGGGGAACCAATGGGATCCGTGGCGGGAGATTTGAACCCACCAATGGTGACCAGGGGTGGTCCCCAGGTGTGTATATAGTTGGCCCGCCGGCCGTTTATGCTTTGTCTTGTTGTGTGCTAATAAAGCGTGCTATGCACAACGTCGTTGTCTGTCGTTCATCCATGCGGCTACCCACTACATAACAGTGGCGACGAAGGTGGGATTCAGCCGCAACTGAGCCAGGCCGTCGCGAGGGACTAGGAGGACGCGAAGCAGCCGATCCGATGAGCGATCCAGCGAGCAACGGAACCGCTCCTCCAGCACCCCCTCCGACGCGCACAATGGCAACCGCACCGGGGCTTGGGCTGCTGCAGCCCTTCGACACAGCCCGCCCGCAGGACTGGCCCTCCTGGGTACCCCTCCCGTACCCCCTCCGACGCGCACAATGGCAACCGCACCGGGGCTTGGGCTGCTGCAGCCCTTCGACATAGCCCGCCCGCAGGACTGGCCCTCCTGGGTGCAAGGGGCCAAGTCCGCGCTGGAATTTTTCGATGTGACCGATGA
>NW_015168094.1:389853-429090 GCF_001447785.1 Gekko japonicus
GACCAGCTCAGGCGGCGAATGCTTCCAGACCACGGGCCGGCAGGGGTACCGAGACAGTCGACAGAACTAGAGGAGGACTCCCCAGAGGTCCCAGAGATCACCCTGCCTGCGCCCGAGAACGCACTCCGGGGCACCCAGCCCCCGTCCACAGAAGAGAGACCCCCAGAGCCAGAACCTGCGGCCGAGAGACAGTCGACAGAACTAGAGGAGGACTCCCCAGAGGTCCCAGAGATCACCCTGCCTGCGCCCGAGAACGCACTCCGGGGCACCCAGCCCCCGTCCACAGAAGAGAGACCCCCAGAGCCAGAACCTGCGGCCGCGGAAGCCCCGGCGCCACCCTTAACGCCCGCTCCGGAGGTCAGGCCCCCCGAGGCCCCAGCACAGGGACCCAGACGCTCAGCAAGGGTACGACAGCCCCCAGCGTACCTGAAAGACTATGTCTCATAGGGGAGGGGCCGGACTATGGGGGGAGGGGTGTAGTGTCCGCTGACCGCCACCGGAGGTCAGCACACATGCCCAAGCTTCGGTCTGTGACAACAATGGGGACTAGGATCCTAGTCCCTCCACTGGGGAACCAATGGGATCCGTGGCGGGAGATTTGAACTCACCAATGGTGACCAGGGGTGGTCCCCAGGTGTGTATATAGTTGGCCCGCCGGCCGTTTATGCTTTGTCTTGTTGTGTGCTAATAAAGCGTGCTATGCACCACGTCGTTGTCTGTCGTTCATCCATGCGGCTACCCACTACATAACAAAGGGTGACACCAGAACCTTTAACCTGATCCAGAAGTCAACTTCCCGATCAAACAACTTTCATTAATAACTGTGGGATTCAAGGCAGTCTTATAGTGTATACTGTGTTGCTTTCCTTGCCCTATACCCTAATGCTGTAATCCCACTTTATTACATTATCTATCGTTAATAGATAATCTATGGCCACTTTGGAAGTTGGACTCTACAGTGTTACACCCCATTGAAATCCTGCCCATCCCTCAACCCAGCCTTCCTCAGGCTTCATCTCCCAAATCTCTAGGTATTTCCCAATCCAGAGCTGGTGACCCCAGCGATAACTACCTCTTTACTTAAACCTATTACAAACATTTGGGATTTTTAAAATTTAATCATTATTTGTATTGATTTTTTCCATTTCATATCCATAACAGGGTCATTTCCTGCAGGAGCGCACAGGAGCGGAGCTCTGGCAGTAAAGAGCCCAGGGGGCAGGCACATGCAACAAGCCCCACCCCCTGCTCCCAGCAGCCCCAGGCCACAAGGAGCAAGAAGCCTCTTCTTTCTTTCTTTCCTTCCTTTCTTCCTTCTCTCCTCTCCCTTTCCCTCATTTCTTTCTCTCCCTCTTTCTTTCCCTCTTTCCCTCCTTCTTTCCTTCTCTTTCTTTCCCTCTTTTCCCTCCCTCTTTCCTTCTCTTTCTTTCCCTCTTTGCCTCCTTCTTTCCTTCTCTTTTTTCCCTCCTTCCTTCCTTCCTGCACAGATATGCACATTCCCCCCCCCCGCTAGCAATCGAAAACAGTCCAGTGGCACCTTTAAGGCCAAGGTTTATTCAGGTACAAGCTCTCCCTCCTCTGCTAGGGCAGATCTGCACATCCCCCCCCCCAATACCTTGCAATCCAAAACAGTCCAGTGGAGCCTGAGCAGTGGGTGTTGCCTTCTGACACACTCCCGGTGATGTCAGGGTGTGTGGCATATGCAAATAAGTTATGCTAATGAGCTATGCTAATGAGCTCCTGCACCTCTTTTTCTACGAAATGACCCCTGTCCATACATAATCCTTTTCATCAAGTTTGCTTAACCAAACATTAAATACATCAGTTTCCCCATTTATTATTCCCTCCCCCCTCACACGAGTGACCAGTGACTGAGAAAAAAAACCCCTATGAATCCACAAGGGTTAAGCTGACGCTAAATATAATAAACATACAAAATTTATTCAGGTGTACACATTTTTAAAAACTTAGACTCATTCAAAATATTCACATTCAGACATAGAAAAAAATTCTCAACTTTCATACATAGATGGGTTAGTGCTGTGCAACTGAACCAAACGTGTTTTGGCCCCAAGGGGCCTTCCTCAGTGGTCACAATCCAAAATACAAAGTTGACATACAATCAAAAAATTATTTACATGAGAGGTTAAATACATATACAGTATAAGGCCAGATATTGTATCCTTATATATTTATATGTATATTACTGTTATATAGGATAGGCCTCAGGTATGACCAATTAAAGTCCACCAATAATTCTGGTAGCATAGACCTGCGTGAGTTGAATGTATGTCACTCCATCCTGTACAAATTCTGGTTGAAACCCACATGATTTAATGTATCAAAAGCCTTTTAAACATCTAATTTCAAAAGGGCAATCCTCCTCTTATTGTTATTACCATGGTACATAGCATTAATTACATTTCTTAAGGGGTGTCCAATAGATCTCCCTTTCACAAAACCATATTGATCCTCTCCCGCTAAACACGGGAGCAGCTTCTCCAACACCTTTGCAAAAATTTTATATTCTTGATTTGCCAGATTTATAGGTCTATATTGTTGTAAAATAGTCAAAAGTATTTAAATTACTCAGAGTATCAATGGATCTTGCTCTATTGGAAAGAAGAGATTTCTTTGTGTTTAAAAACCTTTATTTCTAATACATATACAGGTATACAGGAAACCTACAAATAAACAAAACATCGAAGAGCTACATTTTCTACTGCTTACTTCTCAAAACATAGTCACACACTAACAACAGATAATGGAGAATCTGTCCTTCTTCTCGACCCCTAGAAAGGAAGTCACCTGAAACAAACAACCAATCTGTATCACAATGTAAGTTACTTTTCCCGGGCTAATTCCTCATTGGCTCTGTGCCAGGTTTCCCTTCCAGATCAGTCTAAACAATAGCAATACTAGGTAAACAAGTTAATCCTATAATGACTGGATATATGAACTAGGGTCCATTGGATCTCTCTGTTCTTTTAAAATTGTCATAATTTCAGTCTTCCTCCAAGTATCTGGAGCTTTCCCTCCCCTCAGTATCTTATTAAACAATCTCTGCAATTCCAGGACTATTAAGCCTCCCACCATTTTATAAGATTCTGCCATGAATCCATCTAAACCTGATGACTTCCCATTTTTTAAATTCTTTATAACATTCAAAATTACTTGATGTGTAATATCTTGGTTTAAATGGATCAAGTCCTCTTTCTTAATGTTAGTATCTATAACTTCATCAAATTGCTTACTTTCTCCCGCTGTAAATAACTTTTGATAGAATTTTGTAAAAACATCTTTTATCTGGTTATCCTTATAAACCTTATTTCCTGTTTCATTTTCCATACAGGTTTTTTTTTTTCCTTTCCCTTCTTTTCTTCAAATAGTTTGCCAATCTCTTCATTGTATTTATATTAACCCTTTGATACTCATTTTTCACTAATACCTCCTTTTTCCACATAGAAAGTGAATCTAGTTCCTGCAGTTCATTTTTCAGATTATTCAATTTATTCTGAATTTGCTTTTCATATTTCTTTTGCAAACTTCTCTGTAATTCTATTATTTCCTTTAACTTTTGTTCTCTTTTAATACCCTTTTTCTTCCTAAAATAGATTTCATTAGTAATACATATTCCTCTAATAACCGTCTTTGCTGCATCCCAAATTATATCTTCCCCTGCTGATTGCTTATTTTCTTTAAAATAATATTCCACCCCTCTTAATAAATCTTCCCTATCTTTCTGTTGTAAAAATATTTTGGGGTTAAATCTCCACCTTTTAAGCTTCTGCTCCTCCTCTAACCTGATATCTATACAAATTGGTGCATGATCTGAGATGTTACCATCCTGAAGACCTGGCCAAGCCAGAAGATAACATAGCATTTTTTTAAAAATCATTTTTCTACCTCTTTTCTGATTCAGATTACACAAGTCTTGCGTAATTCACATTAGGGGATAAAAAATGGCATTAGCATCTTGTTGCCTGTGTCCTTGTTGCCCTGTAATTTGAGCAACGGGGATGAACCGAGAGGCAGAACAGGGAAGAGAAATGAGCCAAGGTCATTGGAAGGGATGAGAGAACATATGCCTGGGTTACCCTCTGTTGCAAAGCTGACTGATAGAACAAAGGTTCCAACTAGACAAGGGAATATTAATGCAATCTTAGAAGTCATCCATCAGATCTGGAAAGTTTACGGAGCACTGTGGGGCACGTCGAGATAGCAGAAGGTTTCAGAGGACATCCTACCTGCTATCATTCTACGAGGAGGTGTTTATGTAGGCCGGAAAGAGAACAAGACCCCCAAAGTCAACAAGAAAAACAAACAACAAAGAACTCTGACACCATTGGGTCTCTAACAATTTTGTAAGAAAGCAGACGTTCTTCAGGAGTACAGGTGCTATTACTCAAATAAGAATTAGATTAAATAAGACAGGAGAAATGTTTCACCTTTCTGACTAGCCAATCCTTCAAGTGTGGCAATTTGACTTCTTTTCCAAGGGGCCCTCTGCCCTGTGTCAGAAACAAAGCACATTGCACACAAAAGTAACAATTCAAACTGGTTAAAGTCTTGCCATACAGCTTAGACACTGATTTACAGGTGTACTTCAGACAGGAAATGACAGAGTGCCTAGCTACCTATGAAGAGAATAAGTAAGTGAAGGGTTTCCCGCTAGCCTGTTATTTACCTCCAGCTGCTTATTTCTACATGTTAAGCGTACAAGATATTTTTTTCCTCCAGGTCAGCTGGCAACCCTAGCAGATAGAAGGGTTCCTTAGAGATCACCCACCTGCAATTTAAAGTGGTACACCCGCACAACTGCCTCAGGATGATTCCACCTCATATTGCTGCTAAAATTAACAACTGCCCCCCCCCCCACTAGCCTAATGGTCCAACTTCTAGCTGACTCCTATACATCAGAGTGGTCACAGGCCATAGTGAAAAAGGTGGGTACACTAGGTATCGACCTGGAACCCCTCTATAACTGTGGTGAGGCAGCAATCTTACAGGTGGTTAGGAGGAGAATTTGGGATATAGAGGCGCAGACCATTAATGCCGGTAGTCTTGGAGTTTGTTCTCCCTATTCATTACCCCTCCTTCCCTTGCATACCTCCATGCTACCATATATTGCTAATCTGATAACCCCAGTTTTTAGGAGGGTTTTTATGCTTGCAAGGTTCAATCTTTTCCCCTCAGTAGTGGTCTCGGGTAGATACAGGGGTGTTCCGTACAGGGATAGACTTTGTAACTGTAATCTTGGGGAACCTGACTCTATTACCCATATCCTTCTCCGCTGTCCCAAATACTCCGTTATGCACAATAACTTGATTCGCCCTTTTCTCCCTTCGCAGAGAGATTTTCTGGACAGGGGTTTAATTTTTTTTTTAGCAGACCAGAGCCCAGCAATAACACTATCTGTCGCTGAATTTTTGACCTACGCATGGAAATCAAGAGTAATACTCTGTAATTCTTGTAAATCATGTTAGGATTGTCTTGTATTTTGGAATATCGGGAATATTGGTTTGATGTTGTTCTTGTACTACCCCTTAAACTTTTCCTTGCCTAGTTTACTTATGTTATGCCAATAAAGGTTTCTGTTCTGTGTAACAACTGGCCAATGCGGAAACCCGGGTTCGACTCGTCACTCTGCCATGGAAACGTGCTGGATTACTGTGGGATAGTTGCATGTTCTCAGGCTAACCTTCCTCGTAGGGTTGCCAGGTCTCCCCTGGCCACTGGCAGGAGACTGGGGGGTGTAGAGTAGCCAGATCCAGGTTGGGAAACTCCCAGAGATTTGGGGATGGAGCCTGGGGAGGACAAGGACCTCAGTGGGCACAGTGCCATAGAGTCCACCCTCCAGAGCACCCATTTTCTCCAGGAGAACTGATCTCTGTAGTCCTGAGATCTGTAATTCCAGGTGATCCCCAGGTTCCACCTGGAGGCTGGCATCCTTAGATACAATAGCATAGAGTCCACCCTGCAAAATGTCTGTTTTCTCCAGGAGAACTAATCTCTGCAGTCTGGAGATGAGCTCTAATTCCAAGAGACCCCCAGGTCATCTTTCCCACCTGGAGGCTGGTATCCCTACCCACAGGGCTGTTGCGATGGGGGAGGGAAGAACATTGCAAACTATTTAGGGTCCCCATCAAGGAGAAAAGTGGAGTGTAAATGAAGTAAAAACAAAGATTTTCACCGTCTGGCAAATGTTCCCCTTCTGATCATTTGCCAGAAGGGGTGTATGTGTATAATAAGAGAGGAGCATTAAAAAAAAAAAAAAAAAAAGGTTCAGGACCACTGCACTAGGAGCTGCGGTGGCTCAAGTGGTTAAGACGCTGAACTGCAGGCTGTGGAAGGCCAGTAATTCAGAGCTCCCGTTCCCTAGTTCCAGCTCCTGCCAACCTAGCAGTTCGAAAGCAAGAAATTTCAAGTAGATAAATAGGTACCACTTTGGTGGGAAGGTAACAGCGTTCCGTGCGCCTCGGTGTTTAGTCATGCCGGCCATATTACGGAAATGTCATCGGACAGCGCTGGCTCTTCGGCTTTGAAACGGAGGTGAGCACCGCAACCCTAGAGTCGGACTCGACTGGCTTTCGAGCAAGGGAACCTTTACCTTTAACTTTACCACTGCACTGCACCGTGAAGAGGTTTCCCAACTAGTTTTACTTTCATTTTCCGTTGAATACACTCTCTACTGGTTCTGTTTTTAGATACTTTTTTCATCTTACTCCCCACTCTCCCCGGTATTTTCAGCAGGCACGGATTACTGCAAGCAATTGCATGAAACTAGTCCACAATTATGCCAATGTGCTGGATTTACAAAAGGGACTGTAGGAATAATATTTAGGAAATCAAGGACCCAGTCCCTATGGTTGCATCGAGGTAGCAAGTCTTACAAAGATTTAAAACTCGGTTAAAAGACAAGAAACAACTTCCTATTCCTGTGACTTTGAGGGGGGGGAGGAAAAGGAGGAGGAGGCTCTCACACTCCCCATTGGGGAGTGGACTTTTTATCCACGGTTGCTGGGTAGGGGCCTCACTACCACCCTCCATGTTCAAGAGTTCCAACCAAATAAGATTTCTTCGCATGCTATTTTCTCTGATATTAGCTGTCTTCAGCTTTTTGTGAGCATGTGGGCACCAATGTTCCCTCTAAGCTGTGGAGTTTTGTGAGCAAATTCTACTTTGAGAGCTACTGGCATTAAAGTTGTGAGTGGGCCATTTGGCTGCCGCAAACTTAGTTTGCTCTGGAGCCCTCCTTCCTGAGCTAAGACAAAAATGTGTGAGCCAGAGGCTAAAAAACGGTGAGCTAGCTCACACTAACTCAGCTTAGAGGGAACACTGCCTGTGGGCACCTTTGGAATCCTGACAACAAGGTGGTGTGTTGAAAATGGCTTCTACAGAAGGTGGACACACACACACTCACTCACACACACACACACACACACAGGAAACCCAGGAACAGAGGAACAGAGGAGTAATTTTTAAAAAAATGCATGGGGAAAGAGGGATGTGTGAGAGTGAATGAAACTGTCCGAACAATGTTATTTTGATCTGCACAACCAATTAGATTTTAAAGGCCAATCAGGAGCTCGTCCTGGCAGGAGGTCCAACTGACCCCACCCACTTTTTAAAAACCCTTGGCGGACACCAGGAAAGGTATCAATGTGCACCGTGCCACATTAGGGACTCCAACAGTAGATGATTAAAGCACAGGTCAGTATGGTCTGCTTAACGGGTTGTTGTTGTTGTTGTTGTTTTCTGGGGGAACACGCCAGAACAGAGTTCTGAATCCTCTTTCATAAAATTATTTTTTAAAATGTTTATAAATTCATGAGTTTCTAGTATGCAGATTGAAAACTTAACCTCGCTCTTGAGAGTTCTTTAATGCTCCCTCTAAGCTATGGAGTCTTGTGAGCAAAAACTCTACTTTGTGAGCTACTGGCATTCAAGTTGTGAGTGAGCAATTTGACTACTGCATAAATAAGTTTGCTCTGGAGCCATCGTTCCTGAGCTAAGACGAAAATGTGTGAGCTGGAGGCTAAAAAACTGTGAGCTAGCTCACACTAACTCAGCTTAGAGGGAACACTGGTTCTGACACCTCTTTTAAAACAAAAAACAAAAAAACTGTTAAAATATATCACCAACTCCCATTGTCAGAGGGAAGAAATTTGATCTCAATACACAGGAAAGTGTAAAACAAGACTACCAGTGCTCACTTCCTCAGATGAATAGAAACGTACATCCATCTGGCTGGGCTGAAGAAAGGGAGCAAGAGATATTACCAAGAGAGTCTGGTGTAAAACAAGATCTGATCTACGCTAAAAACAAAACAAAACACACACACAAAAACCCGTCACCCAACACAAGACAAATGGGGGGGGGGGGTTGTGGAGACTGACCATGAATAAGCAGTTTCAGCATTCACACCACAGTGTTGTATAAACCATTTAGCAGAGTAACCCAATTGGAAGTATCAGGCACACTGATAAAGGACTGGTTCTTTACCTGAGTGCAGGTGGGTCTGAGAGAAAGAAAAGAAGGAACCCAGGAAAACAAATGGGAAGCTTCCAGTAATATAATTTATGGAAATGGTTCTGCCCATGAGTAAATGTGGGAGTGGAAGTGGGGAAGGAAGAATAAGAACCCATTTAGAAGAAGTAATCTTCCTCAGTACAGTCTGAATACCATAACTATTTCACATTGGGTATCGTGTCCAAACAGAGTAAAGGAGAAAAGAAAAGACTCTAGGGCTGCGGTCACACATACTAAATAATCCACTTTCAATCCACTTTCGGTGCACTTTCCAACTGGATTTGGCAGTTCACACAGGCCCAGTCTGCATGTAGCATTTGCTCCGCTGTTTTACCAACCCCACACTGGAACAGAAATTCCCCTCTACACAGCTCCAGTGGGGAGGGCGGGGTACAAATCAAATCAATCAATCAACCAATAAGATTGCGTGCCACTTTCACTTTGATTGATTGTCGGATATTATGGCAGTGTCCAGACTGCATGCCGGCTTTCACTTCATTTCATCGATTTTATGTTAGCTGTCTGCATAGATTTATGGCCGTTTTATGGCCATTCAGGGGTGACTCTGCAGTCAGTACGGCATTAACCTGGGGTATTTGAATGTGGTTTTGAGCCGCGTCTTTTTCTGTTCCAGTGTGGGTTTGGTAGAACAGGGGGGCAAATGCTAGATGCCGATTGGGCCACAGTTAAAACCCAGTAGGAGAGTACACTGAACGTGGATTGAAAGTGGATTATTTAGTGTGTGTGACCGCAGCCTAGGTCTGGCTAGAAGAGGGAAATTATGGGGGGACCCGATTTTCTAATCATATCTAGTGTGTTTTCAGGTAGTACAAGCCAGGAGAAAGCAGGGCTGTTGGCTAGCATCATGGGGGGAGGGGGAGACCCATCCCCCCTGAAATTTTCACTCATGCTGCCAACACCAAAAGCCAAGGTGAGCCACCAGAAGGGAAGAATCAGCCAACAGAGCAAGTTAGAAGATCAGGGGGAAGCAGAGAGACTATGGCTGCAAATCTAAGAACCCTTTCCTAGGAGTAAGCCCCATTGAATAAAATGGGTCTTATTTCTGAGTAGACCTACTTAGACTCTGCTTGGGGCCAAACTACACCTTACAACATATGCACGTCTGCCACAAGGACGTATCCATCTGGTAGCTGTGACTTCCTGGTAGGAATGACATTTACAAGTGCTGTGGGCCCCCGATTTAGATAAGGACCACAATGTAGGGGAAAGGGGGGGCTTTTGCCTGCCCCCCTGTGCTGTTTTCCTGAGCAAAAACAGTGTTGATGGGGGCTTCACATAACACAGAATCCAAAGCATTGTGTTCCGATTCTTGTATATTCTTGCAAGTTTTGACATTGCACTTCAGACTGTGACACTTCTGTAAGAGGCTTCCTTTCAACTTGTATTGTTATGTGATCTATGAAGATTTTTCTTGAAAAGGAAGAGAAATCTTCATAGGTCACTTAAGAATACAAGCTCCCCCCTCCCCGAGGAAGATATTGTGATCATAATCTGTTGGGAACATCTGTACGCTTAAACAACTTGTGCCTGAATTAATTTTGTTTCCTTAGAGTTTAGGTGTTGCCCTGAGAGCCAGTTTGGTGTAGTGGTTAAGTGTGCTGACTCTAATCTGGGAGAACCGGGTTTGATTCCCCACTCCTCCACTTGCACCTGGCTGGATGACCTTGGGCAAACTGTAGTTCTGATAAGAGCCCATTATGGCTTTTGACAGGCCTGCCCATTGGCACTCTGCTTCCTGTGAACTGATTGCAGATAAGACAACTTGACCACCGATGTGCACAGAGTTGATATTCCAGCCATTAGTATCCACGTGTTAATGCTGGAATTTATCTGAGTCCCTGAAGGCTTTAGTAATTCCTTCCCAGTTTGTAAATGCAATTCAAGTCCTCGGTGGCTCTCCTTAATGGATCTCAAATTCAGATTCATGCACTTTGAGGATTTTGCTTTTGATTCATAATGGTTCAAATTGCTTTTATTTGAGGTGTCATTGTGAAGTTCAGGTTGTCTAATTTGCACTAATTCATTTTACCTTCATTGAATTCATTTGCCGTGCTCATTTAATTTGTGGAAATGAAAGTGAAACGGACACAAACCAATTTAACAACTGCCAGGTTTTCCAAATGCTTTTCTTGTTCCCTCCACAAGGAAATAACATGGCCTGCTCATGTACTCAAGTACACATTATGTATGTAAATTTTATAACACTAAATTAATGCAATTCAAAATGTCATGTCATTGATGCTCCCCCGCTGTGCTGTTTCTATTCATAACATATCAAATCAGTTCATCTCGGGTTATGCCTTTAATATAAACTGCCACCAGCTTTCTCACATGGAAGTCTCATCATTCAAGGTAACCTGCTTTGCAGAGATGGACAATTGACTTCCCAAAATGGACACAGTATGCCTTTTTCATGCATATTTGATACCAGTACAATTTCTTCCTCAATATAAACAAATATCTCTGAACAGAAAGAAATGAGGTGTCTTAAGGGCAGAAAATATATGAAGAGGATCTTTGTAGGGATGGGACATAATGCATTCAGTGGTGGTTCTGCACTAGTGGCCTTTGGTCCATGAATCAGGACCTTCAGGTGGACCATAACATTACACCACACCCCACACATTTCAATAGAGCCACCACTTTGGTTGCCTTTTGGAAATATCTGCTGCTAGTGCACACACATGGATAGTTTCATAAGAACATAAGAGAAGCCAATGTTGAATCAGGCCAATGGCCCATCCAGTCCAACACTCTGTCACACAGTGGCCACAAATACCAGGTGCCATCAGGAGGTCCATCAGTGGGGCCAGGACACTAGAAGCCCTCCCACTGTTGCCCCTTCAAGCACCAAGTAGACAGAGCATCACTTGCCCCAAACTAGGTCAGTGACAGTGAGAACTCCTCAGAGGAGGAGGGGCCATATATAGCCAGTCCAGAGTTGACAGAAGCTGACCAACAGAAAACTGAAGTGCAGGCATGCCAGAACTTACAGACAAAAGCCGGTTCAGAATCACCTCCACCCTTCAGCTCTAATTCAGCAAGTGAAGGTCAGTTAGCTGCTCCCAAGCCTCTGGAATCACCTGCATCTTTGGAACGCCACAGAAGAAGGCTGAAAACAGAGTTACAGGATAGGAGGCAAAGTGCACATCTTTTGGCTCAATGCCAACTGCCTATTAATAATGAAGATGAGTCATTCCAGGACTTTGCCTGAGAAGCTGGCTGCTTGAGTGACAGTTGGGTGTGCAGCTATAAAGTCTCCTGAGGGATGCTTTTGGGTGTAGATGCAATGTGTATGTTAGACACTGAACTGTTGACACTGCCTTGATTGATTACTGGAAAATCTGACCTTGGATTGAACATTGGACTTTGGAGACCCCCTTTGTCCTTGTTATCTTTGAGAAGCAGCAAGAGAGGCTGTAACATGATACCAGAAGCTAGCAAGCCAGTACAGATAGCACGGGATGCCTCTCACAACTCTACATGCACTTTGAGAAGAGCAGAAGAATGACGAAGGGAGGTTGGAGGGGCTTCCTCTGTGTCTCTAACTCAAGGACTGTTCATCACTATGTTACACTTCCTGGTGAGATACGGTGACCAGAACTGTACTTGAAGTCTGTAATCTGTGCCTTCCTGTCTGAATGAGTTCCTGGCCATAGTAAGGTCATATCTATGGCTCCTCCTCTTCTTTTCATGTAACTGATATCTAATGATTTCCTGTCACATGCTTACAACTTGATGGGTCCCATGTTTAGGGCTTTGTACACAGTACACAAAATGAGGTGCTATACACAAAGTGAATTCTGTCTCTCTGTCTCCCTCTGTTTTTGTTCTCATGGCTTCAAAGTCTGCAGAAATGTTAAACCTCTAAGTCCTGCTCAGGTAATACATCCACCATGGAATTCAGGGAGAAAACAAAAGTGCACCTTGCTACGTGTTACGAAGGCCTTGTGAGTAATGTGATTTTTTTTTTGCAGTGGAGCTAAAAGCAGCTCCATGGGGCAGTCTGAGGATGCAGAAACTGAAACTGCTTCTCCCTATGCACCAGCAATGATCCATGAGCAGAAGAGGGTCAGCAAACTAAAACAACAACAACAACACTTATATAAAATGTAGCCAGACCCTTGAGGTGAAACAGCATTCTTCGGTAGTTTTCCAACACCACATCCTTAGCTTGTAGTGAATTCTGAAGCCAAATTCAAGGTGAATCAGGTTGTTCATTCTTATGGTAGCAAACCATCTGGGAAGTCTGTAGCAATGCGCCCTCAAAGCTGTGGAGTCTTGTGAGCAAAAATTCTACTTTGTGAGCTACTGGCATTCAAGTTGTGAGTGAATGATTTGGCTACTGCATAAATTAGTTTGCTCTAGAGCCATCCTTCTTGAGCTAAGACAAAAATGTGTGAGTCGGAGGCTAAAAACCTGTGAGCTAGATCACACTAATTCAGCTTAGAGAGAACACACGTCTGTAGCATGGATAAGAGGAATTCTCCAAGCCCGTTTGGATTCTAATCTGGGAGAACTGGGTTTGATTCCCACTCCTCCACATGCAGCTGCTGCTGTGACCTTGGGTCAGTCATAAGTTCTTTCAGAGCTGTTATTTCAAGGACAGTTCTCAGGAGAGCTCTCTCAGCCTCACCTACCTCACAGGGTATCTGTTGTGGGGAGGGGAAGGGAAAGGGGTTGTAAGCCACTCTGAGACTCCTTCGGGTACTGAAGGGTGGGATATAAACCCAATCTCCTCCTCCTCCTCTTCTTCTTCTTCTTCTTGCCTCATTTAGAATTAATTTCCAGTATTGGTCATCTAACAGCTACCATGTTTTTCTTCTGCTTTCAGACTTTTAAAGGACCTGTGTATTCCACTGGTGTCAGAAAAAAAAAAAATTCACACAGCCCCTGGTTTTTATATTTTCATTTGGAGTCAATTATCTTCCCAGAAAACCACAGGTACAGCCTGGATACCAGTTTCACCCCACACCTGGCTCACATTCTTCACAGGTTAAAGACAAGAGTTCCTTCAGATGGCAAAGACAAGATCATTGCTAGGGTCGCCAAGTCCCCCTGGATGCTGGCGGGGGATGGGGGGGTAGGGTTGCCAGATTCAGGTTGGGAAATTCGTGGAGATTTGGGGATGGAGCCTGAGAAGGAGAGGGACCACCATGAGGTACAATGTCACAGAGTCCGCCCGTCAAAGCATTCATTTTCTCCAGGGGAACTGATCTCTGTAGTCTGGAGATGAGCTGTAATTCTGGGGGATCCCCAGGTCCCACCTGGAGGCTGGCATCCCTGTGCCTAGACACGCCTCCCTTTTATTTGTCTTTTTTTTTAAAAAAAAACACGCAGCTTGATGGGGAGTTCTGCTGAGTTCTAAGGCTCGCACACTTTTCAAAGTTATCTCGCTTCATCTCCTCGTGTACCTACTGGCAATGTCAGTACAAAAAAAAGTAGCACAGAATCAAAGCCTGGAAATATGAATGGGATGGCGGGGGAGGATGTGCCCAAGATACTTTGTAAGCATGACAAGCCCAGTTAGTTAAACTCAAAAGCCCTTGAACAAAGAAGAGATGGAAATGCTGATTCTGTTCGTGGGGCTGAGAAGACAGACTGCTAAGTCTAAGATCAGATCTGACAATACATTCCCCCCCCCCCCATGTTATTGACTATTGTTAAACTGACGGAAATGTCTGTACTTATATATCACGGCAGGGTAATCCCTTAACCCTGTGTTTTTGGCTGTTGATTCCTCTTTGAGGAAGACATTATCTCCTAATTACATACTTCCAAACCTTCACAGCTCATGACAGCATTTACATTAAAAAAAAAAAAAAGAGCCTACACTTACTATCTTAAAACAAGCATCTAGCAAGCTGGCTATAAAAATTAATTGGTGGTTGCAGCCAATCAGTTCCTGAGACTAGTTGCCAGGAAAATGGGATTACTTCCTAACACAAACACATCTTCAAAAATAATTAAACTCATTTGAAAGTCAATTTTGGCTGGGATCCCTTTCAAGTTTTTGGTGACATTCCAGAGCATTTATGATTATTTGATCCTCAGTGGGTTCACTCTGACTGACTGAGGCAGAGGAGGCAGGCTCTGTCACGTTGCTTTAGTAATTATGGGCTTTTCAAGTATTTAACCAGTCAAATAGAAATACTGAAGCATTAAATACCACAACATGTGCTTGTAAGGGATACGATGAGGCCTAATTGGTGTGCTTCAAAAAGTTACGTTCACACTGCAGGCGTGCATGTCGACTCCATGCACAGCACGGCATTTGTCATGAAGTTTCGGCTTGCATTCTCCCTAAAAAGAAAAAAGGTATTTCTTTATTTAGACATCATTAAAAATGAATTTAGAATCATCGATAGAATCATAGAATCACAGAGTTGGGAGGGGCCATGCAGGCCGTCTAGTCCAACCCCCTGCTCAATGCAGGATCAGCCCCTAGAGCCTCCCTGACAAGTGTTTGTCCAGCCGCTGCTTGAAGACTGCCAGAGAGGGGGAGCTCACCACCTCCCTAGGCAGCTGGTTCCACTGTTGCACAACTCTGACTGTGAAAAAGTTTCTCCTAATATCCAGCTTACTCAGATCGCCTCTGTTTGTGCAACTCTGGCGAAATTGAAACTTTAGACCATCTGATGTTTCACTGTCCCCATTGGACTCAAGATAGAGGGATATATATCATCCCTATTCTTACGAAGATGAATCTTCCCTTGCAACCTTGGGTGCTTTCAGTATTGTTGTCTGATTCAAATGCCGATGGACTGATAACAGCTAACGTGGCACGGTTCCTGGCTAAGGTTGCTGCTCTCAAGAAACACTGAAAGCTTTATCATCTCTGCAAACACCTGTACTGATTTCAATCTTTGGAGGATTTTAGTTAGTTGGCTCCACCCCAAGTGTAGTTAGGTTCTTTTCATTCTCTGGGCTATGCCTGGGTTTTATATGTTTACTGATTGTGACTATGTACTTGTCATATTTTATGTCAATTTTGTTCGTGGGGCTGAGAAGACAGACTGCTAAGTCTAAGATCTATTTTACCCTATTTTACCCCTTTTGCATTCTCTGTTGGTCAAGACTTCGGTCATATAGACCCATAATAAATTGAATTGAATATCCAGCTGATACCTTCCCGCCCTTAATTTAAACCCATTCGGTGAGTTCTCTCCTCTGCTGCCAACAGGGACAGCTCCCCGCCCTCCTCTAAGGGACAGCCCCCTGCCCTCCTCTAAGGGACAGCCCTTCAAATACTTCAAGAGAGCCATCCTGTCCCCCCACAGCCCTGTCTTCCCCAGACTGAACATCCCCAAGTCCCTCGGCCTTCCCTCATTGGGCTTGGTCTCCAGCTTATCATTAGCTGGCTGTGTCTGTACTGACAGTGTAATTCTTATGGTATTCTTTCCGCCATATTGGCCTTTGGCTGGCTGCCTTGAAGGAACGTGCAGTATAAAAGTTTCAGTAAAAGCACAAAGGTTACTCTCTTTTGTGTGCCGATGGTTTGTCGATGTGCACGTGCACTCCCATGCTCTTATGTGATCAGAGTGAAGAAGAGAAAGGCCCAGGGGTGCACATGTCAGCGAGATATCCTTGCCATCCATTCTCTAATGCCAAGCATGAGGTTGCGGGCTGTAGATCAGCGATAAAAAAAGGGCACTCTGTGTAAGGTTAGAGACATTTGCTCTGCATAATGTTAGAGACGTTTGCTAATATTCCATCTCTCCCAAGATCAGATCGGCTGGAGGAGAAGAGCTGGGGTTATTTATTCGGATACACTTATGTTTCGTGTTGCAGACATCAAGTCTAATAATGATTTCAGGGTAGTGCTCCTACACTGACGTCCATAAACCAAGCTTATTGAAGATTGGACTAGCTGCTGTGGGTAGCCAGTGAGCATACTTCCGAGGCGCTCTGCCGGTATGTATATCAATGAACTTCACGCTGACAGCATTTTGTCCAGAGGGAAATGGCTGCTACTGGAAGTGGCAGAGGAGAAAACTAATGCCAAGCATGCAGATGCATAGACGTGTTAATAGATTTGTTAGCTTGGAGCACACCTTGACAAAACGGAATCAATACAGCACAATGATCTCTGTCACAGACACTTAGGAGACTTGGCTCTCCAGGATTTCATGGTCACCGCCACTTGGGCAGCACAGGATCCGGTTTCTTGTACTAGTGAAATTTCTTCCTCTTTGAAACAGCCCCCAGAGGGTGCTATTGTACCTGTTGAGGAAACCCATGTGTATCCCAGGGAACGCATGGTCTTCCCCAAATATCTCCCTCTAGGACTTTTTCAGGTCGGGAAAATGGCACAGGGGGAAGGCTGAAGCCTCTTCTCCCTGATACCCACTGGGTACCATACATGTAGACACAAGTCTAATGCAAGGTGGGGACTCCAGATCCAGCCTTTATATTCTGCAGGGGTCATTTCCTGCAGGAGCGCACAGGAGTGGAGCTCCGGCAGTAAAGAGCCCAGGGGGCAGGCACATGCAACAAGCCCCACCCCCTGCTCACAGCAGCCCTCAGTCAGAGCAAGAAGCAGCCAGGTAAATTGCAGAGCCCCCCTGGCCCCCTGGTCCAAAAGAGTCCAGTGGCACCTTTAAGACCAAGTTTTATTCAGGTACAATCTCTCCCTCCTCTGCGAGGACAGATCTGCACGTTCCCCCCCCCCCCAAATAGCTAGCAATCCAAAACAGTCCAGTGGAGCCTGAGCGGTGGTTGTTGCCTTCTGACAGGGGGTGTGGCATACGCAAATGAGTTATGCTAATGAGTTATGCTAATGAGCTCCTGCACCTCTTTTTCTACAAAATGACCCCTGATATTCTGTAATGTGTGTAGGGGTGAGTGTTCCCTCTAAGCTGAGTTAGTGTGAGCTAGCTCAGTTTTTTAGCCTCCAGCTGACAGATTTCTGTCTTCACTCAGGAAGGATGGGGGGCTCCAGAGCAAACGAATGTATGCAGCAGCCAAATCACTCGCTCACAACTTTAATGCCAGTCGCTCATAAAGTAGAATTTTTGCTCACAAGACACCACAGCTTAGAGGGAGCATTGGGTCCCCCAGAATAACACCTCATCTCCAGGCTACAGAGATCAGTTCCCCTGGGGAAAATGGACACTTTGGAGGGTGGACTCTATGGTGGACCCACTTAGGTCCCTGTCCTCCCCAGGATCTACCCCAAATCTCCAGGTGTTTCACAACCTGGAGCTGGCAACTCTACTCCCCCTGTTAATGCTCAGTGGGGACTTGACAACCCTAAATACGTGAAGAAGTATGAGATCTATGATCATCGCCATCACCATGTTCATGGGGCTCTCCATAAGTCATTACCATCTTTGTGATGGGCATCCAAGGATGGAAACTAAAGCTATAGCCAAGGTTGGGACACTGCTTCACTATTCCCCTAATGTTCTTCCAGCATAGGGTATTCGTATGCACACACACACACACCCATGGCATGGGCCAATTAGGTACCCTCCCGCGTGTGGGATAAATTAGGTGGCTAATCTGGCCACAGTTAATATTTGCTGCTAAATATGGCCCAAAGCAAAGTTTCTAGAAGAACTGACTCCAATGCTTGTGTCTCACTCCCATTTCCACGAGCATCAGGAACGTAACATATTGAACATCTCAGGACTGAATTTTAAAATATTTATGTTTGAAGAAGAAGAAAAAGAAGAAGAAGAAGAAGAAGAAGAAGGTGTGATAGGCCAATGTGTCATTGCCACAACAGAAGATGCTATAGGAGGTTGATGTTTGACAATAAGTGTAAGGAAGCTGAGGTGATATATTACTCTGTTGCCGATTTCTCCCAGGTAAGGCCACTACAGGCCAAATTCAGGGCAGATTTGTAAGGCAGTGTATGTTTTCTCAACAATAATGTCATACATCTTGTGACCAGTTTGTGATGGAACCATTTATCATGACCTAAGATTCATAACTGCAGTGAGATTGTCATGTGGAGTGCCAGTATGTCCTTCCCTTGATTTTGTTGATGTTGTTGTTCCTGTTTAGGACAAAGCAACATTAAAGTTCATGTGCAGAATCTGAGATCTATTGAGAGTTCTCTGTGGGGGATTTTGGCCAACATCTGGAGTGTAATATTTTTGAATCTCTTGTTCCATACTGTATATGCCCCTCTAAGATTTATTCTGGGGAGGTACCAGGAAGGACAGGGATTTTCAATATTTGGAAACTCTCCAAGAGTTAAGAGCAGAGGACATTTCGGGGGGGAACGCGGGGGAACGCAGTTCCCCCGGGTGAGGTGCGGGGGCAGGGCACATGATGAAGCCCCACCCCCTGCTTCCGGCCGCCCCGCTTCCGGCCCTCATTCAGCCAGGAGGAGGCAGGAGAAGAGGGAGGGTAAGTTGCTTCCTCCCTGCCTCTCCCCACCCCTGCCTGCCTGGGGCCAGGGAGGGCCTTCGCGGGGCTTCCTTGCACTCCCGCCAGCCTAGCAGGTCCACCGCCGGGCCCCTCATGGGGCTCGGCAGTGGAGCTGCAAGGCCGGCGGCGGCGGCCGGGACCCTTGGGGGCAGGGTGTGTGGCCTTATGACACATTTCCGGTGATGTCAGGGGGTGTGGCCTTATGACACACTTCCGGTGATGTCAGGGGGTGTGGCATATGCTAATGAGTTATGCTAATGAGTTCCCCTAGCTCTTTTTCTACGAAATGACCCCTGGTTAAGAGTCACAAGGTATTCTTCTGACAAGACCCAGGTTCTCCTTTTTTTGATAGAACTAAACAAAGAAGAAAGGGAGAGGGTCAATTTTTAAATGTCAGGAAAATTATTGGGGGGGGAGACCCTAAACTGAGGGGAAACCTGGTTTGTTTTCATTTGATTATTATTATTATTTTTAAAGTTTATTTTGGTCCCAGTCCCACGAGCAGGCTGATCTGCTGCCGAAGGGAGGCAAATTAGAGCTGGAGCAAAAAAGAACCGCAGGAGCGCAATCCGACATGCCCTCGCGGCTCCGTGCTGTGGAGTCCTGTGAGCAAAAATCCTGCTTTGTGAGCAACTGGCATTAAAGTTGTGAGTGAGCAATTTGGCTACTGCATAAATGATTTTGCTCTGGAGCCGTCCTTCCTGAGCAAAGACAAAAATCTGTGAGCCAGAGGCTAAAAAACTGTGAGCTAGCTCACACTAACTCAGCTTAGAGGGCAACACGAGACAAGTAGCCCTTAAAGATCAATAAAATATATTTAGTGAGCTTTTGGAGATCAGAGTTCACTTCTTGAAGTATATAACCAATGGGCCTAATTTTATATACAGCTGGGGGTTTACAAAGAAAGGCCAGGGGAGATCCAAACAAGCGAATAACCAGTGTGCGACAGGGACTGAAATCTCAGTTTCTTCACCACCAGCATCTCATCAGAGGAGTTCTTTTACTGCTGCTCCCTCTACTTAGCATAGGGTTGCCAATGCTGGCATGGGAAATTCCTGGAGATTTCAGTGCAATGCCTAAAGAGATTGAAGTCTGGGGAGGGAGGAAATCCAGTGGGTATGTGATACCATAGAGTCCACCCTCCCAAACTGTCATTTCCTCCAGGGGAACTGATCCCTGCTTTCTGGGGATCAGTTGAAATTCTGGGAGAACTCCAGGCCCCTCCTGGATGTTGGCAACTGTAGACTATACTATTTTCACTGCACCATAACGCTATTCAAGTTTGTGTTTGTTTTAGATGATTTTCATTCTCCTGTTATACTGAGCTAATAGATTGGGACTGTTTACTTTGTTTTAACAAGCTCACAGAGGGAACCATATTGTGAGATTTAAAAGGTCTCTTGTGGGGCATTTATAGTTTCCCTGAGAGAAAGAAAAGATGGGGGAGAGAAAAAAACAACAGATATGCATTATACCTTGTTGTACGCTGAAAAATGCTAATTTGGAGTTCATTGTAAAAAAGATAGATCGCTTGAAGGCTCTGGAAGGGCCATCATGGGACGACACAAGGAACGATCAATTAGAATAGGTAATGTCAGAGTAGCTGTTAATTATAAAAGTAGTGAATATATTCTCCAATATGGGAACTTTGATCCTTTAATGCTACTCCTTGATCCTTAACCATTTTTTAAAAAAAAAATGTGATTAGGAAAGTACCGTCTATACGAACAAAATCAGCACCTAAAAATGATTACTTTTTATTAAATATTCCCCCCCCCGCAAATTACCGTGCAAAATGGACCCATGGTTTCAAAGAACTATATTAAACTCCACCAATTCAAGTCATATCAGGAATAGCATAACAAGAAGCCAGATTCTGGTAGGAGAGACAAGGGAAATATCAGGTCAAGAATCAAAAGTAACTAAATTAAAAGAAAAAAGATCTTTGACACTTAAAACTGGAAGTGAAGCCACCAGGTGGACGCGTGAGGGATGGATATCAAAAGCTGTGGTGTCAAAAAATTTTTTTATCCCTGATCATTACCTGCTTCACCTAGAAAGCAATGCTACACAGACCAGCCCTCTGATGAATATCTAAGTGAGTGGGCAGATGTTTATGGGATTGAGCCTTCCAAAAGCCCAGGTTTAAACCATATAGAATACTATCATCCTAAGTAGAGTTACAGCTAGGGATGGGCATGGACCGTAAAAATTGAGGTTCATGGAGGTTCGTGTTTCATGAAATCACAAACTTCCATGGATTTTCCATGGATTTTCCATGGACTTTCCCAGTTTACAAACCAGTTTGTGGTTCATGAGGTCCATGATGGGCACAACCGGAAGTGGGCTCAGAAAGCATTTGAATGCCTTCTGAGCCCACTTCTAGGATCATGCCACCACTGTGGTTTGACGCTAGTGAGCTCAGGAGACATTTAAATTAAATTGCAAGCCTGCTTCTGGGATTGTGCCACCACTCCTGGGAGTGGGCTTGGGAAGCATTTAAATGCCTCCCGAGCTCACTTGTCATGTGCCACAGCTGCGGCATGCTTCAAAGGGTTCTCTGGGCAGCAGCATGTCTGGCCCAAGGGAGCAAACAGACTGCTGGGGGGGGGGAAATCTGGACTGTGGAGAGGCTGTTTAAACCTCAAATGCACAGATTGGGCAAATGGACCACAACCCGGGCCCCAGTTTGTCTCGAAATTAGGTCCATGCCCATCCCTAGTTATAACTTTCTAAGCCTATTAATGTCAATGGGCTTACAAGGATGAAAATCTGCTTAGGGAAGCACTGCTAGGGCTATAGAGGGTACTACCAGCCCTTTACAGCACTGGAAACTAATAAAATACTTGCCATGTCAACTGAACCGATTACCTATCTGCTTCTGAGCCCTATTCAGATGGCTGGTTGACATCTTTATGGACTAGTTTTAGGTGGGTAGCCATGCTGGTCTGCAGTAGAAGAGCCAGATTTGAATCTAGTAGCACTCTTAGAGAACAACAGACTCTTCACAATGGTGCCATTGATGTAAAAGTGGGGGAGATGGAATCTCATTACTTTGTGCAAGCTCAGTACCTGAGCAGGTAGGATGCAGTAAAGGCAGCCTGGCAAGTGTACCTGGCACATGAGAGTATATTGGTAGATGTGGTTTGAGAAGTACAAAAGCTCTAGTTCTCGTTGAAGAGAGCTTTGACTCTCAAAAGTGTATAGCATGGGGCAACACAAGGAATGATCAATTAGAATAGGTAAAGTCAGAGTAGCTATTAATTATAAGAGTAGTGTATGTATTCTCCAATATGGGAACTTTGATCCTTTAATGCTAATCCTTGATCCCTAACCATTGTTTTTTAAATGTGATTAGGAAAGTGCTGTCTACGCAAACAAAATCAGCACCTAAAAATGATTACTGTTAGTAAATATTTGCCCCCACCAATTACCGTGCCCTCTGATGAATATCTAAGTGAGTGGGCAGGTCCTTATAGGAGAAAGCCTTCTGATAGCCCAGGTCTAAAACATATAGAATGCTATAATCCTAAATCGAGTTATATCTAGGGATGGGCATGGACCAGAAAAGTTGAGGTTTGTGGAGGTTCATGAACTTCATGAACCACAAACTTCCATGGACTTTACCGGTTTACAAACCAGTTCGTGGTTCGTGAGGCCCATGATGGTTGCGACTGGAAGTGGGCTCAAAAGGCATTTGAATGCCTCCTGAGCCCACTTCCAGGATCCTGCCACCACTGCAGCATGACACCAGTGAGCTCAGGAGGCATTTAAAGGTCCACTTCTGGGATCTTGCTGCCACTGTGGTGAAATCCCAGAGGTGGGCTCGGAAGGCATATAAATGCCTCCAGAGCTCACTTGCCATGTGCCACAGCTGCAGCATGCTTCAAAGGGTTCTCTGGGAACCAGCATGTCTGGTCCATGGCCTACCCAATGGAGCAAATGGACCACTGGAAAAAAATGTGGTCCATGGATGGTCCATTAAAATTCAAATGCATGGACTGGGCCCCAGTTCATCACAAAATTAGGTCTGTGGACTGGTCCTTGCCCATCCCTAGTTATAGCCTTCTAAGCCCATTAAAACCAATGTGCTTACAAGGATGAAAATCTGCTTAGGGTAGCACTGCTAGGGATATAGAGGGTACTACCGGCCCTTTATGGAACTGGAAAATTATAAAGTACTTGCTGTGTCAACTGAATCGATTACCTATCTGCTTCTGGGTTAAATTCAAAGGGCTGGTTGTCATCTTTATGAACTAGTTTCAGGAGGGTAGCCATGCTGATCTGCAGTAGAAGAGAGCTAGCTTCCAGTCTAGTAGCACCTTAGAGAACAACAAGATTTGAGGGCTATACGCTTTTGAGAGTCAAAGCTCCCTTCAGCATGAACTAGATAATTGTGTCTTAGTTTTAACTTGTTGCTGGGTGCTTATGATGCTCGTGTGTCCTTGCAGCTTTTGCTGTTAGCTGCCTTGAGTCTACGGAGATAAGATGGAGGTGTTCATTTTTGAAAAGAAAATCTATGGTTCACATAACAAAGTTTTAATCCAGCGGCACCTTTAAGACCAACAATGGTCCCGGTCACATGGGTCGGATAACGTGGTGGTGGGGGGAGGCGTGCCTATTTGTGCCATCGCAGTTTGATCTGCGATTATGCGTTCAGATGTGACAGCAGCTTCCTCCTTTGGCACCCGCAGCAAACAGGATGACGGGGGAGAAAGTTGTGTATCGGCGCGATCACACCGGGGGAATCCGCACGCAGCCCGTGGCAAACCATTTGCCAGTAGGTCATCCTAGGTACTTTTTAAATGTGCATCTTCGGCAGGACGCCATGGGTTCACCACAGGACCGCTACGCCTCCCAGATGTTCTGGTATGATTGCACCAGAAAACTCCATGGGAGAATCATGCCTTCAGCATGGCAAATGCTCCATGTGACCAGGCCCTAAGTTTAATTCTGGGTATAAGCGTTCACGTGCATGCACACTTCTTCCGATACATATGGCTCATATATTTACTTTGGTGTAGTTGCAGAAGTTTGGACTAGTTGAAATGTCTAGAAGGGAAGCCTGTGTAGAGTGTGTTATCGTAACCAATGTTTAAGACCAGACCAAGTTAATCACTTCTAAGTCCCATTTATTTTGAGAAAGTTAAGCATATGCTTGGAGGAAAGGTGGCATGGTATAACCTGATTTCATCAGATCTCAGAAGCTAAGCAGGTTTGATACTTGGATGGGAGACCACCAAGAAAGCAGAGGAAGGCAATGGCAAACCATCTCTGCTTCTCACTTGCCTTGAAAGCCTCTTGCTGGGGTCACCACAAGTTGTTTGCAACTGGAGAGCACATATGTACTTGTCCAAGCATATGATTAAGTTTTGTCTGAAGCTATCAGTTTCAAAGAGAGGAGGGTACATCTCTCTTATATTTTCAAAGAAGGGGGAAAAGTTTAGAGTTTTTGATAAACCTGGGAGGTTTGAAGGTGACAAATGACATGCACAGTGAAGCAAATTCGGGCTGGCATCATTTGGACTGCTAAATCCAAAGAATTAGTCCTGATGTTAACTGCTGACAATCTCAGTGTTATCATCCTGGCAACGCTGAAATAACAGCTTGTTTTTGGATGTTCTACTAAAGCAGCATCCAGTTCTTGATTATTGGCATAGACAATCCTATGGTCAGTCATAGGGCGATTTTTCATAACTCCATCCATCCCGCATAAACAGCTCACAAGTACATGAACCCATGTATTGTATGAAGGCTATAGGATTTCACAGCTACAGTGAAACACTCTCCCAAAATACTCATCAGTGTTCAACATTGTGAATTTTGCTACTTGTATATGTGCTGTTTGCTGAATATTCTCAAAATATTTGATGTCATTTTTGTTGTCCAAAGGGAAGGCGGCATGGTATAGCCCAATCACGTCAAATCTCAGAAGCTAAGTGGGGTCAGTACTCAGAATGGAGAACATGAAGGAAACAGAGGAAGGCAATGGCAAACCATCTCTGCTTTTCCCTTGGCTCTAAAGCCCCTTGCTGGGGTCACCATAAGTTGTCTGTGACTCGGCAACGTTTTACACACACACTTGATATCCTAGGCTTTTTGACGTTTGAACTTGATATCTGGCCAATGATGACAGCTTTGTAATAGTTGGCTTGCAATAGTATTTAGCCTCTGACCGTATTTATTAAGTCAAATGTAGTGGTACTGTCAATATTAACGATGTATCCAACAGTATCTAATCACCAGCATTCAGAGCTACCCTTGCTGTTTGGGGTTCTGATAAAAGACCACCTTACCCATTCATTGCTTCAGATCACGGGAGTCTTCGCAGTCCAGGAACTCCTAAAATGTTGCTTTCTGAAAAGTACGCAGACGGAGAGTGATTTCAACAAAGCGTACTTTATTCAATCAGGAACAAGACGACTTTGGCTGGCTCGCAGGCTGGCTTATATTCCCTCAGAACCCACTACCCAAATCACACCCCCACTTCCCAATAGGTTATTTACAGTGGCCGAGAGTCCCATTGGCTTCTCGACCAGGAACCTAGCCCTCTGATTGGGGCTGGCTAGAATCCACCTGGTCCATTTTCTCTAGGAGCGAAGCTTGAGGTTTCTCTCTGGACAAGTCTGGACATGTTCGGACTTGTCAGGACTTGATACACTACACTTTCCTTCAACATGATTCTTTCCAATGCTTGACCCATTGTCCTTCTCTAGCCAGGTCTATCCACCTATGTACTTGTGTTGATTTCTGTTGAGATCTAGGGGATAGAGGGGAATCAAATGCTCATGAGATGTTTTGTATTCTCTCCAGTCTCAGTGGGGCTAAATTTCACTTTGATAGTTGCTGTAGATTTTCCGGGATGTGTGGTCGTGGTCTTGGCACTGTAGAACATTGTAGCACTACAGATAAGATTAGAATTTCAACAACCTCCTCAGGAAGCAGGAAACCTCCTCAGGAAAGCTCCTCCATTAGCATGTCCATAGCCTGGGGAACTCCTACAAGACAATGACTCAGCCCTACCCACCTTCTGGAGTAGATATAAATTTACTGCCTACCATTTTCTTCTCACCTTGACACAGAGTGTATTCCATCTTTCTGTGTTTATACCTCTGAGGATGCCAGTCACCGTTACTGGCGAAACGTCAGGTTCTACAATGCCAAGACCATGGCCACACATCCCGGAAAATCTACAGCAACTAATGAACTCCAGCTGTGAAAGCCTTCGACAACATATTAACTTTCACTTCGTATCTCTTGACTGCATTTGTCTCCTGGTACCCTTGCTTCTCCCCAGGGCTGGCTCCAGGTATTATTGGACCCTGAGCAGAGAATGCCCAAGGGAGTCCTCCCTTCCTCTTCTTGCCACTGTGCCCCCCACGCACACCTCCCTGCCCACTTGCCACATTCTCCTCCACCACTGCCTAGGCATCCATCTTTCCCCCGCCCACTTGCTCATTTTTCCATTGTGGCGGGTAGTGTTCACAGCTGGGAAGGTAGTTGTTGGAAGGGCTTAAAAGCAGACTGGCAGCAGAAGAAGCGAGTGGGCGGTGGTGGCAGCAGTAGTCCCCACTGGAAGACCTGAGTAGGCCTCCCAGATCCCTGCTGGAGGTGGGGGATCCTGGGCTTTATTCAGCCGGTCTGGGGGAGGGGGCTCCTCTATTAGCATGTCCATAGCCTGGGGAACTCCTACAAGTCAATGACTCAGCCCTACCCACCTTCTGGAGTAGATATTCAGCTGGTCTGGGGGGGGGGGGCTTACCAACATCAAACTGAGGCCTAGGCCTCTGTTGCTGGCAATGTAGCAGTGCCGCTTCCCATGAACCCTGGAAGTGGCATCATCACGTAGCCAGCATTGTGAGGATGCTCTGGTATTTGGGCAAAAAAACTCTGGTAAAAATGGCTTCTGCCATAGAGTTTTTGCCCAAATACCAGAGCGTCTCCACGTCACTGGTGACATGATCACGTCACTCTCAGTGCTTACTGGAAGTGGCATCGACACGTCGTTGGCGACAGAGTCCTAGGCCTCAGTTTGCTGCCAGTAAGTTCCTCCTTACTCACCAGCTCCACTAGTTGCCCGGGGTACTGGGGTACCAGGCAACCCTAGACTTGAGCCTTCCCAGCTGCCCTCCACCAGGGTACACTGATGCTGGCCCTGATTCTCCCGTTATCGTTCTCTCTCTGTTTCTTCCCCTTGCCTCTCTTTTTCGTCCTTTCTTGTAGGTTCTTAGTCATCACAAAATGCATCCTGTAAGCTCCTCCAGACAGGAAGGTCTTTCTCCCTCTTCTCTGACACCCACTTAGCACACACTTTTATTGTTACCATCGTTGTCCTTCATTTCTTCATTCTGGAGAGTCCGTTGGAGAAGTCATTCTTTTCTAGTTTGCACTATTCCTTAGCATTCTGGCAGGCAAAGACATCTTTGTGCTGGTTTCTTTTGGTAATGAATGGGTCTTTGTGTGAATTCCTAGGAGTATATTAATCTCCAATCCTGTTTTCAGGTGAAAGCGACTTTAAAAACCTAATCACAATTGTTAGCATTTACCAGGTGGGCCGAACAGTGACACTTGACTATTTTTTAAAAAATATATCAAAAGACTCTAAATGGATGAGAGGGAAATACATACCAGAGCACATGTTTATCAGTACTTTTTTTTGTTGAAAATGGAAATATGTATCATCACTAAGACGATAATAACCTTTTACTGTCTGAAAATATTGTGTCTGTTCCATTATTCTAAAGTCATGTCAAGTCCTTTGTAATATTTGAAGATGAAAAACATTGAAAATGAGGCTTTTACAGCGTTACATTAAACACGCTCAGTTGCAGCCTACTAATCTGTTTTAACAAAACAGGAGAGAGGGGAATGCATGAGAGATGTCTGCATATTTCCAGATCCTGGTCTTCTATTTTACCCTTCCATAGGAGGAAAAAAAAATCCTTTCTCATTGACGTTTGTTAATGTGAAAAAAAAGATTGCTGTAAAATATATTTCCGTGTGTGGAAGTGCCGTCAAGTTGCTTCCAACTTACGGCAACCCTATGAATTAATGGTGGAATTGCAAGTTGCTTACACTTCAGTCATTACAGAGTTAAATGTTGTTTGTTAGGAAACAGGATGTTCCGTTATATAATGTATTCAATGGCGGGAAAACTTTGTGGGAGTTGTTTACCCTAATGAAGTGACCTGTAACCTTTGTATTCGTCAACTGACATCTTGTTTGTAGAAATGCTTTGATCTAGCATTAATGTATTCACAAGTTTATGGCCCTTTGTGTGAACCAAAGCGGGTCGTTCTCTTCTAGAAGCCAAGACAGATAGAAAGATGTAGCTGTTAGCATATATTACTGAGATTAACTAAGTATGCAACCTTTTATTTTATTTCTTTTATCCAAAGTACCATACCCATGTTTTATTTTGTTTAATAGTAAAGATATTTTTTCTTTTACTAAGTGTGGCTCTTGTGTTTGCAATACAACCATCGACCCTGAATCAAAGAATCCCAACAATTAAAGACCTCCCAAACCTCCGATCATTAACAGCCTTGCTCACGTCTTGCAAGCCGGAGCTTCCTTTACAGAGTCGATCCATCTCATGTTGGGTCTTCCTCATTGTCTGCTGCCTTCATCTATTCCTAACACGATTGTCTTTTTCCAGTGACTCTTGTCTTTTCATCATGTGACCAAAGTATGACACCCTCCGTTTAGTCATTTTACCTTCCAGGGAGAGTTCAGACATTGATTTTATCTAGAACCCACTTATTTGTATTTTTGATGGTCCATGGTCTCCGCTCCGTCATACTCTTCTCCAACACCCCATTTCAAATGAATAAATTTTCCTCCTGTCAGCTTTCTTCATTGTCCAACTTTCACACCCATACGTAGTCATGGGGAATACCATGGCATGAATTATCTTGACCTTGGTTGCCAGTGACACATTACACTTATGAATCTTTTAAACTTGCCTATGCAAGTCGCTATGCAGATGCAGACAACGTCTCTATAAGTCGGTTGTGACTTCATGGCACTTTCCACCACCACCATCTTGGTTAGGAGGACAATAAAGTTATTGCCGAAGAATAGATTCTTTTGAACTATGGTGCTGGAGAAGACTCTTGAGAGTCCCTTGGACTGCAAGAAGATCAAATCAGTCAATCCTAAAAGAAATCAACCCTGACTGTTCCCTGGAAGGCCAGATAATGAAACTGAAGCTCAAATACTTTGGCCACCAAATGAGAAGGGAGCACTCACTGGAGAAGACCCTGATGCTGGGTAGGGTTGCCAAATGAGCCCGGGGGACGGGGAATCCCCCGCTTCGGAGGCTCGATTTCCACCGCAGCAGAATCGGGCCCCGGGGGGAACCCCGCCCCCAAAGCTGTGTCACCGGAGGTGATGCAGCCACGTTGCTGACGTTGGGGGCGTGGTCGAGCTCGTCGGGGGGGAAACCATATGGTTTTCCCCCGATAAGCTCAGCCATGCCCCCAACGTCAGCAACGTCACACGTCACTTCTGGTGGACGCTTCGCACAAACATGCGTGCGTCCATCAAAACCTCCCGGATGCCGGCAAGGCTCCCCCGCTCTGAGGGGTGAGTCGACTTGGCAACCCTAATGCTGCGGAAGATTGAAGGTCAAAGAAGACGGGGACGGCAAAGAATGAGATGGTTAGACAGTGTCATAGATGCAGCGAACATGAAATTGAACAAACTTCAGAGGACGGCGGAAGACAGGAAGGCCTGGCAGGTATCCGTATTGTTTGTGTGCGATATATTTTCTTAAGTAAAAGACAGTTATTTTAGCAACGCCAGCCTCGACTCTTTTTACTGGTAACCCCTGGTGGGAAAGGGACCTTGGTATAGTTGGCCAGCACCCAGATTTAAATTTGCCAATTGCTGTAGATAAAGCAATTCGGCTAACAAGATGCCCTCTACTGCAACTGATCTCCAGATACTACGAATCATTTCCCCTGGAGGAAAAGGCTGCTCTGGAGGGTGGACTCTATGGCACAGGGCCCTGCTGAGGTCCCTCCCCTCCCCAAGCCACGCCCTTCCCAGACTCCACCCCCCAAAAAATCTCCAGGTATTTCCCAACCCAGAGCTGGCAACCGTAGGGACTGATGCAAACCGGGAAGGGAATTCCCCCTCACACAGAGAAGTTCTTACTGCTAAAAAAATCCCTCGTCCTCGTTTCATTGTGGTATGAACATGCTGCTTTTCCGTTGCTGATGTGTGACCACATTTACATGGCTGGATTCCATCCCCGTCTGAGTGACAATTAGACATCATTTGTGTGAAATGGCTGTTTTGTGGCTTACCCTTGAAGTTCTTGAGCAGCCAAACAAGGAGGCATCATTGAGGCAGCAATGCATCAAATGGCAAACAGCTGGAGGGCTGCTTAAAATGCTCTCTTAATAACATTAATTATAGCAGACAAGGAGATTTCCCCCCCCCCCTTTAGTGTCCAACAGCTCCCTTTCAATGCCGCTTAACTAGAAGCTTAGCCACAACAGAAACAGATCGCGCAAGAAGCTTTGTGAGCCAAAAAGGGAATCGCACAGCAGCTTTAGGAAAACTATAATTTTGTAAATGGGAGGCTTTGGTGGCATGCAGCATATGTTAAAGATCAGAAACGAGAAGATTTGGGGCTCACCAGTTTGGTGAAGTGGTTAGGCGCACGGACTCTAATCTGGGAGAACCGGGTTTGATTCCCCATGCCTCCGCATGCAGCTGCTGCCTGTGACCTTGGGTCAGTTACAAGTTCCTTCAGAGCGGTTCTCTCAGGAAGAGTTCCCGAGAGAGCTCTCTCAGCCCCACCTACCTCACAGGCAGTGTTCCCTTTGAGTTAGTGTGAGCTAGCTCACAGCTTTTTAGTCTCTGGCTCACACATTTTTTGTCTTATATTCTCTTACATGAAATTTATTATTAACTCCCTGCAAATTCTTTCTTGCCAGAAGACAACTGGAGTAGTACTCAAGTCAAGGAGCTCTGGCATAATGACAGATCTGAACCAGGGAAATCATTTCTCCTTGGTGGTGGCCAGGGATATATGTCAAGTGAGTTCTGTAAAGCAGCATAATGGTTTGCCTTATGAGAACTTCATCTACCATATAAAATAATTTGCAGAATATTAAACAATCATTTGGGGAAGCTCGTAGATCCATACAGAGAGGGTAGTGAAGAGTTTCTGAAGGCTCTGAACTCTGCTTGATCTATATTGCAAAAAATCTATACATGCTGTCCTTCACTTGTCATAAAATGGTAAATCAGGTAGAAGAGGGATGATAATAGATGCCATCCCAGAGATCCTGGGTTCTGTCAGTAAGAAGAAGACTAGAAATGAATGCAGAACCAAGAAAAATGGATCTTGTGTGAGAAGTAGACGGAAGCAAAAACTGTTGGAACTTGCTCATTACAACCACTGACTTTAGCTGCGATCACACACACTAAATAACCCACTTTCAATCCACTTCCAAACTGGATTTTGCCAGTTCACACAGTAAAAATCTAGTTGGAAAGTGCACTGAAAGTGGATGCTTAAAAGGGAGGCAAAATTATGAATAGGTCTATCAGTGGTTATTATCCATCTATATATATATAAAAGAAAGTCCGCTCATAATAAAATCAACACCCAGGCCAAACCCCTGGACCTAGAAACACAAAATTCATGGAACACACTCCTACTATGTCGTAGAAGCTCACTAAGAAGGGATTTTAAGAAATTTGACCCCTAAGGGGGTAAAAAGGGGTAAAATGTGCTCTCCCCCATTGCTTTCTATGTGGCTGCCAGGCGGCTGCCTCCTTGTACCCCCCATTCTCTGATTGGTCAGCTTCAGAGCTCAGTATTCTGTGGTATTTTTTTTTTAAAAAAAAACAGTTACAGGAGACTGCAGAGAGCTAATGCCAGTTGAAGAAATCAGGAATGGCCAACCACCTGTGAGATGCAGCAGTGCTGCTGGCCCAGCCTCCCGATGGCTTCAAACACATTCCCTCCACCTCCTTCACCTGACAGGCAGCTGCCTGTCAGATGTAGGAAAGGAGGTGGGGTGCTTACAGCCATCAAGGAGACTTGCTCAGCAAGATTGCCATAGTGCTGTTGCTGCTTCAGCCTCCCTGATGCCTTTAAACACACTTCCCCCAAAAAGAACGGGTGTCTGTCAGGTGTAGGAGCAGGGCAAGGGTAGTTAAATCCATCAGGGAGGCCGCCCGAGTAGAAACACCTTAGCAGTGCTGCTGGGCAAGCCTCCCCAATGGCTTTAGATACACTTCCACCCACCCCTCCTTCACCTGACAGGTGGTTGTCTGCAATGCTCCCTCTCAGCTGTGGAGTTTTGTGAGCAAAAATTCTACTTTGTGAGCTACTGGCATTAAAGTTTGGCTACTGCATAAATTAGTTTGCTCTGGAGCTATCCTTCCTGAGCTAAGACAAAAATGTGTGAGCCGGAGGCTACAAAACTGTGAGCTAGCTCACACTAACTCATCTTAGATGGAACACTGGTTGTCTGTCAGGTGCAGGAGCAAGGGCAGAGCACTGAAAGCCATTGGGGAGGCTGCCCAAGCAGCATCGCCTTAGCAATCCTGCTGACCCAGTTGCCCCAATGCCTTTAGCCACACTCCCACCTACTATGGAAATACACCCCACATTTGTAGAAAAGTGGTTTCCCGTATTAGGTTATGTAATGTTTTACAATGTGGGTTCTAGAAAACTGGTTCATATGAACTTGCTTAATATCTGATTGCTCGGATGTTGTTTTGAATACATAGTTATGTCCCACTTCTTAAATGTAACATAAATAAGAAGCATTTTTCTAAAAAGGGGGGGTGGTACACCCTGCACCCCCCCCCAAAAAAAATCCAATGCCCAGGCCAAACCCCTGCAACAAAAAACCCAAAATAAGGGGAGTGCATTCCTACCATGTCATCAACCCCCACTCCAAAGAGGGAAAGGGGGGGAGAAAGGGGCAAAATCTGTTCCCCCAATTGTTTTCCATGTGCCTGGCAGGCTGCTTCCTCCTTCCCCCCCCCCATTGGTCAACTGTGTAGCTCAGAGTTCTGCGGTAAAACTTGCCTGCTTGCACCCACCTCCCTCTGATTGCTCAGTTGTGGATCTCAGTGTTCTGAGGTAAAAACAGTCCACAAGCTTCTCCTCAAAGTGAGGGCTCCAGTGATGCTGCTGCGGAACCTCAACCCACCCAAACTCTGCAATGGTACCAGACTGCAAGTGAAGGCCATGCACAGGAACATAATCAGAGTCCCATTTCTCACTGGCATTGCTCAAGGAGAGTCAGTGTTCATACCACACATACCACTCATACCCAATGTTCCCTCTAAGCTGAGTTAGTGTGAGCTAGCTCACAGTTTTTTAGCCTCTGGCTCACACATTTTTGTCTTAGCTCAGGAAGGATGGCTCCAGAGCAAACTGATTTCTGCAGTAGCCAAATCGCTCGCTCACAACTTTAATCCCAGTAGCTCACAAAGTAGAATTTTTGCTCACAAGACTCCACAGCTTAGAGGGAACCTTGCTCATACCATCAGAAAACCCCTTGAGTTCAGAAGGCTGCAGTTCCCCTTCAATGACTCCCAAGGCCAAGCACTGAAAGTAGCAGGAATTGACTTAACAGATAATTGCTTCTCACATGGACTGCTCCAGAGTGAGCTCACCAAGCAGCCTGATCCTAGCACCTAAGGACAGAACCACCCATGTGGTTTACAGAGAGGTCCTTCAGTAGAGGGGGGGAACAGAACGTGTGTCTCACTTCATTTTTTACACTACAATCTTCTCCATTAGAATTCCTACAACAAATGTTACATTTCAAACTTCACATCATCAGTATTATAACTAGATTTATGGAACGTAATGCTGTAGCGAAGCACAGGTATCAGGCTAGTGATAACTAAATGGAATCTCCATGGACAAAGAAGAAGAAGAAGAAGAAGAAGAGGAGATTGGATTTATACCCCGCCCTTCACTACCCAAAGGTGTCTCAGAGCGGCTTACAAACTCCTTTCCCTCCCCCTCCCCACAACAGACACCCTGTGAGGTGGGTGGGGCTGAGAGAGCTCTGACAGAAACTGCTCTTTTTCAAGGACAGCTCTTATCAGAGCTACGGCTTGCCCAAGGTCATCCAGCCAGGTGCAAGTGGAGGAGTGGGGAATCAAACCCGGTTCTCCCAGATTAGAGTCCGCGCACTTAACCACTACACCAAACTGGCTCTTGAAGGCAGAATACTTCTAAATACTAGTAGCTAGGGGGATCAATAATACTGGGAAGCTTTTTACTGCACCTTTAAGACCAAGTTTTATTCAGGTACAAGCTCTCCCTCCTCTACGAGGACAGATCTGCACGTCCGCCCCCCCAATAGCTAGCAATCCAAAACAGTCCAGGGAAGCCTGAGCGGTGGGCGTTGCCTTCTGACACACTTCCAGTGATGTCAGGGGGTGTGGCATATGCTAATGAGTTATGCTAATGAGCTCCTACATCTCTTTTTCTATGAAATGACCCCTGAAGGAATTGATATATATTCTTGCATAAAAGCAGCCCTTTGTCATAGTTAAGTTCCATTGGAAGCATTCATGCTTAAACAGTGAACTTTGCCTTCCACTCCCATTGATCTGAGTAGGGCTTACTCATGCCTACCAAGACCGAGTCTACCCAGTGATTTTATTTTATTTTTTTGCCTTATCTGATTTGGTTTTCTAGATTGCAGCATATATATTTTTTGCTTTACGCTGATGCAGTTCCTCTCTCTGTAGCCTTTTTGTTACTCACTCTTGTTTTCTAATTTGTGTGTGTGTCAGAAAAGCATTGCTGACAAAATCCTGGAAGCCTGGGCAACACCAGTGCCAATTAGTTAACATTCAGCAAGATTTGTGATACATTTCACAGTCCGCGATTCCGCTGGCATCACAAATGCCATTCTTATTGCTACCATCTTGCCGCTGAGCTTGTGTTCATTCCCTGATGTCAGTAAATCTGCTTCATGGCACAGACTCAAGTCAGAGCTTAGCTTTGGGATGCCAGTCAATTGACCAATCAAATATTATCAATGGACTGCTTGTTACCGGATGCTATTTCACTGCAGTCAAATATTTCATGAAGTCAAGGATGGCCCGCGATTGACGGAGATCTACCTTCCGATTGCTTCCCACATAGTAGCGATGCAGATGTGATCTCTTTGTTCCCACAGCCCTGTTGATATTTGGGTGTACACGCTACAGATGTGCCTTCCTTTATTAATTAAAGGGAAAAAATGAAATGTCTAATCTGTTATTATCAAAAAATGATTCATGTTTATGTGTCAGTTACAAGTTCTTTCAGAGCTGTTCTCTCACGATCAGTTCCCAAAAGAGCTCTCTCAGTCCTATCTACATCACAGGGTGTCTGTTGTGGGGAGGGGAAGGGAAAGGAAAAGAAGAAGGAGGAGGAGGAGATTGGATTTATACCCTGCCTTTCACTACATGAAGGAGCCTCAGAGCAGGTTACAATCTCCTTTTACTTCCCCTCCCCACAACAGACACCCTGTGAGGTAGGCGGGGCTGAGACAGCTCTGAGAGAACTGCTCATGAGAGAACAGCTCTGAAAGAACTTATGACTGACCCAAGGTTACACCAGCAGCTGCATGTGGAGGAGTGGTGAATCAAACCCAGTTCTCCCAGATTAGAGTCCGGGCTCCTCTATGTTGATTAATAGGTTGAACTGTCTGTATGGATTGGTATATATGTAAGCTGAAATTCTGTTTTTCAATAAACATTATAAAAAAATTTAAAAATAGGGATGCTCAAGCCCCCACCAGTTCAGCAGACATGCTGCTTGCTGGTCACAAAAAGGGTACCAATATTTTGACATGGGTTTGACAGTTCACTGACCCATTTGTAGCCATCTGGCAGGGTGCTTTACTACATTCCTTCCTAACCATGCAGTACAGTACAATCAGCTTTTTGTGCATGAGCATCCTCATACAACCTGACTCAGTTATACTCCTCTCATCATTGCGGCATGACTGCTCTGCTCAGTGGACAAGGGGTTAAATAGACAATTAAACTGGTCACAAATAATATACATTAGCCATAAATTAATCTGGTGTTTTAATAAATGCTACCATCCGGGGGGGGGGGAGAGTTCGTGCTCCTAATCACTACACCAAACTGGCTTTCAGTTTGTAAACCGCTTTGAGGCTCCTTTGGGTAGTGAAAGCTGGAGTATAAATCCAATCTCCTCCTCTTCCTCCTCCTCCCCCTCCTTCTTCTATCTGAAAAGATGGACAACCATATCAGGGAGAACAGAACTCTTGCAAGTCCTGGGTCCAAGACCATTTAGGGTACGAAAGTCAGCTTCAACACATTTTATTTATTTATTTATAAATTCAATTTATAGCCCACCCTCCCCGCGACGCGGGCTCAGGGCGGCTCACAATCAGGTATAAGCCAGCGCATAAAACACATTTAAAACCATTTAAAAACCATTTCTGCAATATTACAACATTATTATTAAGTGCTCTGGATGTTCCGAATAGATCTTCCATAAAGATGACGTATAATGCTGTTATATCCACTCAGTGCCATCTGTTCCGCTTGGCGCTGTCGTTCTTTCTTCCAGGGCCAAATGATGATAGTACAGTAGTGGCGGCTCCTACTCAAACACCTGGCAGAAGTGCTCCATCTTGCAGGCCTTGCGGAACTGTGCAAGGTCCCGCAGGGCCAGAGTCTCCTCCGGGAGCTCGTTCCACCAGGTAGGAGCCACCACCGAGAAGGCTCTGACCTTGGTAGCAGCCAGCCTGGCCCCCTTGGAACCCGGCATCGCCAGGAGATGTTGCGTCCCCGACCGTAGTGCCCGTGGGGGAACATATGGGGAAAGACGGTCCCTTAGGTATGCTGGACCCCGGCCATTTAGGGCTTTAAAGGTAAGAACCAGCACTTTGAAGCGAATCTGGTACATGCAAGCAAACCGTTCATTTTAGTGAATGAGTGTAACAGTACTGGCTTGAACGATTTATTTATTGTTCATTTATTAATTTCGATTTCTATCCCGCCTTGCCTGACAAGCAGGCTCATGAGTCAACTAAACGGGGGCTTGCACTGATAAAGAATGGCAATTTAGAAAAGGCTTCTGTTAACTTCTGGTTGCTTGTCACCCACTGGTCCTTCTACATTTCAATTTAGAACATTTATACTTGAACATCTGCCAACAATGTTGCAAGTAAAAAAAAAAAAGGACAGTGATTTTCAGTATGATTCCACAGGTAACATTCTGAGGAAAACCGCTCAAGTATTATAGTTAGGAGACTGCAATACTTACCAGATGGCAGTAATGGGAAGAAGCAGGGCTATTTTGGGGCAGGAACACACAGGAACGGAGTTCCGGCTGACTCCTGCGTTGGCCACACCCAGCAGGAACTCATTAGCATAACAGGCCACACCCAACGGCAAAAACTAATTAGGATTGGCTACATTCGAGGTGTGTGGCCTAACATGCAAAGGAGTCCCTGGGTTTTGACAACAGACAAGGTAAACAGAATAACAAGAAAAAGGTGGGTGTGGCTGGATAACCACACTTCTGGTAACATGGGGTTGTGGCCTAATATGCTAATGAGCTGTGCTGTCAGGGGTGTGGCCTAATATGCTAATGGGTTTCTGCTGTTGGGTGTGACCTATTATGCTAATGAGTTTCTGTTGGGCTTTTTCTACAAAAAAACCCCTGGGAAGAAGACATGGCGACTGGTTGAACCTGTGAAGCTGACATACCAGGCTAGGCTTGCCAGCCTCCAGGTGGGGCCTGGGGATCTCCCGCTTTTACAACTGATCTCCAGCTGACAGAGATCAGCTCCCCTGGAGAAAACCTCTGAAGGGCGGACTCTATGGCTTGTACCATGCTGAGGCCCCTCCCATCCCTGGATCCACCCCCAAACTCTCTAGGTATTTTTGAACCCAGACCTGGCACCCCTATACCAGGTCCAACTTCTGGTGCCTCTCGGCCTGCAGTCTCTGCTCTGACTGGTATTGGCTGTCTGGCAGAGAAAAGCCCTGTTAGCACTGCAGTTGCCAGGGAGTAAACTAGGGATGGTAAACATGAAAGTCATACGTCTACCACTGAGTAATGGCTCATTCCTTGAGGGGACCTGTCCCTTGAGGGGTGTCTCAGAGATCCCATTAAGCAGAGGAAGGGAGGAGACGACAGCAGCCATGAGAATCTTGACTGTTCCCTTTAAAATAGTACAGGCCTCAAATGGTCCAAATGAGAGTGGCTGATGAACTGGAAGACTCAAAGACCAACGTGGAGAGGAGGATCCTGAGACCCCCCAAAAGGACTGGCAAATGAGGAGGAAGGCACGGGTGAGAGTAGGGTTGCCAGGTCCTCCGGGGGTTGGGGGGCTGCCCGCTCGACAGGCCCCTTACCTGCCGGTCCGGATTTGGCCACTGGGGGGAATCCCATCCCCAAAGTGCCGGGATTACAGCGACATGCCTGGCAAGATAACGTCACCTGGAGGTGACGTCATCATGCCGGGCACGTTGCGGGGGGCGCTCTATCATTTGGGGGGAAATACACTATGATTTTGCCTCAAACGATTAATACCCAAAGGTGTCTCAACATGCCCAATGCAATGATGTCATTTCCAGGTGATGTCATCATGGCACGCGCAGTTTGCACGCCTGCTGAAGATGTCCCAGAGAGGGGCCGGGACAAACCCCCCCCCCTTCCCCATCACAACAACAGTAAGAGCTGGCAAGCCTAGGTGAGAGTTCGGTTCCTTTGCCTTGGGCCTCTCAGAAGGAAAACCCTGAGGAAGGTCTACCCAGTTGGCCTTAGAGGACAAACCTCACTTTCCATTTCCCATGGCTACACCCATATCACAGACTGGCTGGGAGGTACATAAAAAGGCAGTTGTAACGAAAAGAATCATTTTAAATCCTAACTGAGATCAAATTGTGAGGTTCATGAGTTAAATTGACGCACTGTGGATATGACCGGAATGATTCAGGCACCCTTTGCCTTGACATTGTTCTGTCAAATTACAGTATCTGTTTTCCCTGCCAGGCAAGTGCCTCTGATTTTGAGCCAACTCAGGGATTTATCCACTAGTTTCTTCCCCTTTTCCCAAAGAACCAAAAGTACAAAAACATTTTTACAAATGTATCGTTCAGCATCAGCATCGTTATCTGAGAACCTCGACCAGCTTTTGTTGGATAAGAGCTTTCTATTCGTAATGTTACCCCCTCCACAGTTGAATCTACTCAAATTTCTATTTTGGAATTGACTGAATGAGGGGTTTAAAATAATTAAATATATATATATATATTAGTAGAAAATCCCCA
>NW_015168094.1:429104-446410 GCF_001447785.1 Gekko japonicus
GAGGAGGAGGAGGAGGAGGAGGAGGAGGAGGAGGAGGAGGAGATTGGATTTATACCCCGCCCTTCACTACCCAAAGGTGTCTCAGAGTGGCTTACAAACTCCTTTCCCTTCCCCTCCCCACAACCGACACCCTGTGAGGTAGGTGGGGCTGAGAGAACTCTTGACAGAAACTGCTCTTTTTCAAGAACAGCTGTGCCAGAGTTATGGCTTGCCCAAGGTCATCCAGCCAGGTGCAAGTGGAGGAGTGGGGAATCAAACCCGGTTCTCCCAGATTAGAGTCCGCGCACTTAACCACTACACCAAACTGGCTCTCTTAGATCTATCTCCCATGAATCGTTCTGTTGAAGAGAACACATTTCTGTCAGGAGGTAAAAAAATAAAAATAAAAATGTGTGGGATTTGGCTCTTTTTAAGCCAAAAGGGTTGGGTATCACTTTGGGATCCTGAGATCCTTGAATGAAGGTGCCCACTGCACAGGTGATAGATGTGAGGGATAAGGTCTTACTGAGTGCCATCTTTAATGATTTCTGATGCAATTAGGGAACTAGTTAATCAGCTAGAGAGGCACTATCCAGCCCACTGGGGTTGCCAGTCTCCGTCTGGGGCCTGGCAATCCCTCAGAATTACAACTCATCACCCAATTACAGAGATCAGTTCCCTGGAAGAAAATGGGTGCTTTGGAGGATGGACTCTATGGGATTGTAATCCACTGAGGTCCCTGTCCTCTTCAGGCTCCATCCCCAAATCTCCAGAAGTTTCAGCTGGCAACCGTAATGTCCATCTCTGTTGCCCCCCCCCCATTTGCAGTGTTATCCCTGACAGAAAATAAAAATAAAACTCTCTTGTTTTCCAGTGATTCCTAGAGTCCAATCAGACAGCTCTTTAGATCTGCACGAGACACGATTGCCTCATGGATATAAAGGTAATGTCCAAACACAAACATCTGGGAAATGTCCCTCTTCCGTGGGCATCCCAATTTGCCGCACTTCGGAGCCATACTTAAAAGATAGCACTTTAAATCTGGGGTTTCCTGTTACCTGCAGGACAACTGCAGACTTTCACCCATCTAATCATTCCACCAGCGAGCAATCCTCCCGTCGGGGTGGTCTGACGTCAGACCATCCCGAGCGGGTGCCATTTTAAAAAATCTCTACACATGCATGGATCAACAAGGATGCACTGTGATGCCTACGGTATGCGCATGCGCAAAAAGTTTTTTTTAAAAAAAACCCCACCACATGCCTCCTTCAACACAAATGCGCTGTGACACCTATGTGCATGCGGAAAAAGTTTTTTAAAAAAACACAACACCGCGCATGCCTCCTTCAGTCGACACTGTCTAGACAATCCGCAATGGCGGCAGTAAGGTGATTCACCAGGAGGATGTCTGGTCATGCTACGATGGATTAAAAAGATCGGGATAAAATTCAAACTGGCATAATGGCGGGATTAGCTGCCCGTCTGAACACACTCCTAGAGAGGACTAATGTCACTTCTGGGGGGAAACCTAGAAGCGATGCCAGTCTTCTCTAAAACAGAGCTTCCAGCAATTCCTAGAGAAATGGTGCCCTCAGAAGTGATGTCATGCTGTTGACAACAGCTGCCCATAAGGCCCCACCCCCTGATCTCCTGCTGTTTTGGAAGCTGGGCTTTGGCAACCCTGACTATGGTATACCATATCCATATAAAATCCCTCCCCAGACTCCCCCTGTTCAAGTACCATTCCCAAATTTCTAGGAGTTAACATAAGAACATAAGAACATAAGAGATGCCAGTGCTGGATCAGGCCAAAGGCCCATCCAGTCCAACACTCTGTATCACACAGTGGCCAGAAATACCAGTGCCATCAGGAGGTCCACCAGTGGGGCCAGGACATTAGAAGCCCTCCCACTGTTGACCCCCCCCCCAAGCACCAAGAAGACAGAGCATCACTTGCCCCAGAGCCCCTAGCTATACCTTGTGGCTAATAGCCACTGATGGACCTCTGCTCCATATGCTTATCTAATTCCCTTTTGAAGCCGTCCATGCTTGTAGCCGCCACCACTTCCTGTGGCAGTGGATTCCAAGTGTTAATCACTCTTTGGGTGAAGAAGTACCTCCTTTTATCCGTTCTAACCCGACCGCTCAGCAATTTCATGGAGTGCCCACGAGTTCTTGTATTGTGAGAAAGGGAGAAAAGTACCTCTTTCTCTACCTGCTCTTTCCCATGCATAATCTTGGCCAGAGGTGGCAACTGTACCTGCTGTGGTCTTGAGGCCTAACACCTAGGGTTGCCAGTCTCCAGGTGGCACCTGGAGGTCTCCTGATATTACTATCGATCTCCACGCAACAGTGAGCAGTCCCCCTGGAGAAAATGGCTGCTTTGGAGGGTGCACTGTATGGCACTCTACCAGACTGAGGTCCCTCCCCTCCCCAAAGTCCACCCTCCCCAGGCTTCACTTCCCCAAATCTCCAGGTATTTCCCAACTCAGAGCTGGCAACCCTACTAAAATCTCATACTAGCAGACCATGCCCCCGTTCACATGGAGGATTTGCCATGCTAGAGGCACGAATGTCAGGCGGATTTTCAGGGCGCGATCACACCACAACGTCTGGGAAGCGTAGTGCACCTGTGGCTAACCCGTAGCGTCCCACCGAAGATGTGCAGTAAAAAAGTACCACGGAAAGTGCACTAGTATCCAGAAAACGAGGGGCAGGAGTGAGCGTCTGATCGTGGGAGTGCTAGTATCCCATGGCATCCGGCGCCCATCCAGGTCCCATCGCAAACCGGATGTTTTCCGTAAGCACATGCGCACAAACACAAAACTGAAATCAGTGCTGCTCCGTGGAACTGCGCGTGCGCCCAAACATGAAACGCTTGCCGCACTGCTTCTTTGCCACACTCCAGCATCGCCGTGTGATCGCCAGCTAACAGCCTAAGCACGAAGATTCAGGGGACTGTCTGATTGGGCTACCACACTTTATTTTGCTCCGGGGCAAACAGCCCCCTGTGTTATCTGGCCAGTGTGACTGGGGCCCATGAAAACCAAGCTGTTCACCGCAAGTATCTGACATTTTGGATTTTGGGATCCCATTTAGCTCTGGGAAGAAAGGATAAACTCTGGAGCGAAATCTGTTCCCATGTTTAGATTGAACCTCTGGCACCAACTGTGTATTTCCCCCCCTCTTCAAATGTAGAAGATAAAGTGATAAAGTAGAGTTTTAGCTGTCATCTCTGCTACAATCGTCTTGGGTGTGATGTTTATGGCCACAGACAAAACACTCATAGACAGAAGTGTGACTCTCAAGTTGATAGTGTTCCCAATATATTGTGATACAAATTATTGGTAAGTAAACAAGTCTATAAATATCTTATCCCAGGATTCGTGAATATTATTGTGAGACCTGTTTTTTCTCTCCTTCTGCTGAGGCAAAGACAGCTTCAGTGATGATAGTCACTAAAGAGAGAGATCAGACCATCCCAAACTATAGGCCTAGTAAATACTTTAAAAGGGAAAAAAATATCTAGCCATATTCCACATAGTACCCCAATACTGAAACGCTGGGAACATTAGAAGGTCTTGCTTTTAATCCATACACATTGGAGGGCAGGGGGAGGTGGAGTGACTGCTGAAAAGTACCTGCTGTTTTTGCCGATTTTCAGCACTTACCATAACATATCCAGACTGTTTCCATTATCTTCTTTTCTGTGCCATTTCCCTTCCACATTGTTGCCCTTCATTTCCTTGGCCTCCTTTGACCACGCTCTCAGTTAACACTATTGGCTGTTGTGGTGAGCTGTGTGATTTGTCCATAGTGTCACAGGGGCTTGTAAATAAAAACCACATGGGTCACCACAGCCAATGATATTAAATGATACTATGGGCATGGTGCTGGAGAAGACTCTTGAGAGTCCCCTGGACTGCAAGAAGAACAAATCAGTCAATCCTCAAAGAAATCAACCCTGACTGTTCCCTGGAAGGCCAGATAATGAAATTGAAGCTCAAATACTTTGGCCACCAAATGAGAAGGGAGCACTCACTGGAGAAGACCCTGATGCTGGGAAAGACTGAAGGTCAAAGAAGACGGGGACGGCAAAGGATGAGATGGTTAGACAGTGTCATAGATGCAACGAACATGAAATCAAGCAAACTTCAGAGGACGGCGGAAGACCGGAAGTCCTGGCGGGAGCTGGTCCATGGGGTCGCGAAGAGTCGGACTCGACTGTGCGACAGAACAACAAATGGGCATGTAACAGAGCAGAGAGTGGAGAAGAAGAATTTGGGGGCACACAACAAAATAGTTGGGAAATAATTTCAGGGCAGACAAAAGGAAATACTTCTTTACTCCATGGGTAAGTAAAACATGGAATTCACTGTCGAGGAGGTAGTGATGGCCATGAGCACTGGTAACTTTTTTTTTTAATAAAGATTTTATTGGCTCCCCTAAAAAGGGGAGGTATTTCGCTTAAAAGAAGAAATGGGAAGGGTAGCCAGTGGGAGAAAGAGAAAGCTGAGTGATATATAAACTGGTAAATTAAACTGTTAGTAATGTCCAATTAATCTTCTTGGGCTTCTTCTGTGTGTTGTCAAACTTCTTTTCTTAGTCCGGTCACATGTAATTCTCTGTTAATATGTTAGTAATGTTCCTTTGAATTTCTGTTAATAAAAAAAATCTCTTCTAGGCGCATTCAGAACCGCTTCTTTGCGTGCTGGGTACTTTTACTGTCGCTGACGTGGAGGAGCTTCCTCTGTTGTCTTCTCCTTCTGGCTTGTTCGATCCTCCTTCGGGTTGCTGTTAACACTCTCAGTTCATGCACTATAAATCCTCTTCCTTTCATGCCATTACTGGAGGTCCCCCGCTTTGAGAATGGTATTAATTTTATTTTCGCTTTTATATCCGCTCCCAAACTCTCTACTGGGTCCTCCTCGCAACTGTTGACTTATATAAGCGCTTACTAGGCACTCTTCGCTGTCACAGTTCAAACTTTTCCGTTTTACAAAACTCCCATCGGATTCACAGCCATAAACAGTCCAAACATTAAACAGCCGGCTTTCACACACAAGCAAACGCCCAGACGGAAGTCCCTCCCTTCTTCTCTTCCCTCTCTTCCTGAGGGACTCGTTCGGGTCTCCGCTTGTGCGGATTCCCTCCTCCACCGCGGGCGGGCGAGACGCCCTCGGGAGCGACCCGAGGATGCGCCCGCCATTCGCGGGAGCCAGACCGGAAGCCAACCCACTGGTAACTTTTAAAAGGGTTAGACAGATTCATGGAAGAGAGGTCCATCAATGGCAATAATAGGGGAAGCCCTTGGTCTCCGTGCCCTATTTGGCCTCCAGAGCAACTGATTGGCCACTGTGTGAAAAAGGTATAAATGGACCACTTGTCTGATCCATCAGGTTCTTCTTATGTTCTCAATTTTCATTTGTTTGGAAAGGAATTGCAGCAAATTGTGTTCTTTATGTTTCTGTTCTGAAAATTCAAATACTTGATATTATGTGAAAGTGCCCCAGGTTGGCAAAGCATATGAAAACAACACATTCAGATCTAGAAGAAAGAACAATCAGTGACTTAACTGAGCTACGGTGGCTCAAGTGGTTAAGACGCTGAACTGCAGGCTGTGGAAGGGCAGTACTTCAGCAGTTCAAGACCCGAGTTGCCGCATGTCGGAGTGAGCTCCCGTCTCTAGTTCCAGCTCCTGCCAACCTAGCAGTTCGAAAGGAAGAAATTGCAAGTAGATAAATAGGTACCACTTTGGTGGGAAGGTAACAGCGTTCCGTGTGCCTTGGTGTTTAGTCATGCCGGCCACATGACCACGGAAACATCTTTGGACAGCGCTGGCTCTTCGGCTTTGAAACGGAGATGAGCACCGCAACCCTAGAGTCGGATTCGACTGGCTTTCGAGCAACGGAAACCTTTACCTTTACCTTTTTAAGCCAACTGTAGATGATATTGAGCTTCAATATCTGGTGAGCCTCCTTACGGCACCTGGGTTTTGGCCACAGTGTGACATAGAGTGTTGGACTGAATGGGCCATTGACCTGATCCAGCATGGCTTCTCTTATGTTCTTGTGTTCTTAATAATTGTTTTGGGCTACTTTTCATGACACACACAATGAGTAAGCCAAGTATGGGGAACAACAATTATTCAAACCTGCAATGTAGACATTGCATCTCTGCTTTACTAGGTAGACTTCCGAAGTGCACAGTATCTGTGGGAAGACAGAAATTTCTAACAGAAATAAAAGGACAAGTTTAATACATTTTTATGGTTTTTTTAAAGAAATATCCCCATAAATTACTGAAATAACACTGCTTAGAAAAAAAATAGGACAAGAGCATTAGAAAAGGAACCATTTGAAGGGAGACTGAAAAATAAAAAAAGATAAAATAACAGAAAACATCAAAGGAGTTTGTAAAGATGATTCAGTACAAACATCAAGTCTGCAGTAAATTGTGACATTTTCAGTGGAAGCCGCTGCCTTTGATTTGGGGTTTTGATAAAATTGTGTCTATATGCTCATTTGTTGTGATCAACACAGCTAATGAAGGAGGCTCGATGCATAAGAGCTAACCATCCCGCCTGTTCATTCTTAAGTCATCTCACTGCCATCAAATCTTATTTATTCCTCCAAAAATAAAACGTGAGTTCCAACAAGTGAGATGGTCTAAAATAGGTAGTGCGGAAAGCTATCTATGTGAAAGCCCTGATGGTCTTAGAATAGAACAACACTTATGAGAGTACATGGGCACAGAGTCATATTGAATAACTTAATTTATATGATGCCTTTAAACTAGGATTTGCCCACCTCCAGTTGGTGGCTGGAGATCTCCTGGGATTGCAACTGATCTCCAGGCAACAGAGATCAGGTCACCTGGAGAAAATGGCAGAAGAAGAAGAAGAAGAAGAGGAAGAGGAAGAGGAAGAGGAGGAGGAGGAGGAGGAGGAGGAGGAGGAGATTGGATTTATACCCCGCCCTTCACTACCCAAAGGAGTCTCAGAGCGGTTTACAAACTCATTTCCCTTCCCCTCCCCACAACAGACACCCTGTGAGGTAGGTGGGGCTGAGAGAGCTCTGACAGAAACTGCTCTTTCGATGACAGTTGTGCCAAAACCAGGGTTATTTTTGGGCAGGAACGCACAGGAATGGAGTTCCGGCTGGCTCCCAAGTTGGCCACGCCCAGCAGGAACTCATTAGCATAATAGGCCACACCCAACAGCAGGAACTCATTCGGATTGGCTACATTAGGGGTGTGTGGCCTAACATGCAAAGGAGTTCCTGCTACAAAAAAAAGCCCTGGGTTTTGACAACAAACAAGGTAAACGGAATAAGAAGCAAAAGGTGGGTGTGGCTGGATGAGCACACTTCTGGTAACATGGGGGTGTGGCCAAATATGCAACTGAGCTGTGCTGTCAGGGGTGTGGCCTAATAGGTGAATGAGTTTCTGCTGTTGGGTGTGGTCTATTTTTTTTCTACAAAACAAAAAGTCCTGGCCAGAACTACGGCTTGCCCAAGGTCATCCAGCCAGGTGCAAGTGGAGGAGTGGGGAATCAAACCCGGTTCTCCCAGATTAGAGTCTGCACACTTAACCACGACACCAAACTGGCTCTCACCAGAAGCTGGACTCTGTGGCACTATATCCCATTGGAATCCCCCTTCCTCAAACCCTGCCGTCCTTAAGCTCCACCCCCAAAATCTCCAGATATTTCCCAACCTGGACCCGGCAACCCTACTTTCAATCCACTGGGGACCTAAAGCAGTTTATATTGACCCCCTTCCTCCATTTTATTCTCACAGGCTCCCTGTGAGGTAGGTTAGGTCAAGAGTTAGGCCCACGATCACCGAGCAAATTCAAATATGAGTTTTCCAGATCTTAGTCTGACGCTCTAACCACTGCACTGGTAGATGGAGCCTGAGGCGGTGGAGTTTGAGGAGGAGAGGGGGTTACTTAACAAAACTCAGTTCAGGCAACAGAGATCTGTTTACCTGGGGAGGGGGAAGCCACTTTGGAAGGTGGACACTATGTCATTATATCTCATTTTATAATGACACAGTGTCCACCTTCCAAAGTAGCCATTTTTTCCCCAGGTGAACTGAGCTCTGTTGCCTGGAGAGCCAGTTTGGTGTAGTGGTTAAGAGCACGGACTGTAATCTGGGAGAACTGGGCTTTGTCCCCCACTCCTCCACATGCAGCTGCTGGTGTGACCTTGGGTCAGTCATAAGTTCTTTCAGAGCTGTTCTGTCAAGAGCAGTCCTCAAAAAAGCAGCCCCACCTACCTCACAGGGTGTCTGTTGCAGGGAGGGGAAGGGAAAGGAGATTGTAAACTGCTCTGAAACTCCTTTGTGTAGTGAAGGGCGGGGCATAAATCCAATTTCTTCTTCTTTTTCTAATTGTAATCCCAGGAGATCTCCAGCCACCATTTGGAGACTGGCAACCCTAGGTTTGTATTAGGGAGAGCTGGATGAATCCGACCTGTAGCACTTTCATAAGCTTGGCATTAAACCACTGTAATGCATTCTTCATTCTATATGAGGTGGCTCTTCTCACTGGATGACTGTTTGCAGTACTTACTGATGGAATGTTTAGCAATTCATCTCCAGATAGGAAAATGTGGCCGTGATTCTTCAGCATCAGATTCTCTGCTATTGTCAGACCACAAACAAAGGAACTAATTTTAACACATAAATGTCGTGGATCCTTCTTTCCTGGTAGTTTGGTAGACCCAATACTCTGTTTTTTGGGGACTGCGCATCATCTTAAGGGCATTTTCCCATCATTATAAGTGACATTTTTTGCCCAGTTACAGCCACGAAGTGAGTATCATCTGTTTGGGAATATTTTATTGTATTGATTACCTTTATATCCCTTCCTTTCTCCCCAAAGGGGATCCACACTAGTTTATATCATTTTGCTCTCCTCCACTGCATCTTCAAAACAACCCTGTGAGGTAGGTTGGCCTGAGAGTGAGTGATTGGCCCAGTGTCACCAGCGATTTTCCATAGCAGAATGTGGGTTCAAGCCTGGGTCCCCCAGAACCTTGCCCAACACCCTAACCACTACAGATTGGGGCACCTGGCCTGGATAGCCCAGGCTATCATCAGATCTCAGAAGCTAAGCAGGGTCAACCCTGGCTAGTATTTGGATGGGAGACCTCCAGAGAATGCCAGGTCTGGGACACGGAGGCAGGCAATGGCAAACCACCTCTGAACATCTCTTGCCTTGAAAACTCCAAGGGCATTGCCGTACGTCAGCTGTGATGTGACGAGGGGAAAAGACGGGGATGGTTCTGTTGCTGGGATTGTTCATGTTATTTTTTTTTAATATATATTATTATTATTTTCACTGATGTTTGGAACTTTCAGTTGCTAGGCTTTGTAAAAGAAATGGTAGCCGCCTTGAGCAGATTTCTGGAGGGGCGGCATCCAAATCCACCAAATGCCCTCTCCGTGCAATTGACAGGATGCACAGCACAAGGAAAGAAGATGCACACCTTGGTCAACCAGCCAACTGGATACCACTCTGTATTTCTGTACTGGTTGCAGCGAAACACAGGGCAAGCAGAGTGTGTCCCCATGTTGTCTAGACAACAGAGGGATACGTCCCCTTTCCTTTGCAACAGCAGACATTTGTAGGTTCTCCCTGAAAGCAGAGGTGTTCAGCTTCATACCCAGGGCTATTTTTGGGCAGGAACGCGCAGGAACGGAGTTCCGGCTGGCTCCCAAGTTGGCCACACCCAGCAGGAACTCATGAGCATAATAGGCCACACCCAGCAGTAGAAACTCATTAGGATTGGCTACATTAGAGGTGCGTGGCCTAACATGCAAAGGAGTTCCTGCTACAAAAAAGCCCTTGGTTTTGACAACAAACAAGGTAAACAGAATAAGAAGCAAAAGGTGGGTGTGGCTGGATAACCACACTTCTGGTAACATGGGGGTGCGTCCTAATGTGCTAATGAGCTGTGGTCTCAGGGGTGTGGCCCAATATGCTGTTGGGTGTGGCCTATTATGCTTATGAGTTCCTGCTGGGCTTTTTCTACAAAAAGAACCCTGGTCATACCCAATAAACAGGGCTCTAAAGTTTCAGCTCAGCCTTACTTGTTTTTCCTTGAATGGTAAAGGGAAAGAACATGGCTCCCCCATCTGTGGGGCCAAATTGCACCTGCAGATGGGGGCCGCCTTTGCTTCACTGGTTTTGGAGGAGGCAGCATGGGGACACACAGGCGTCTCTGCATCATACACTGTGGGGGAGGAGCTGGCAGGTGTATATATAGGCCGGCTCCTCCTCCCGACTTCCTGCCTCATGCTCGGCCATTCCTCCCACCCTGTATGCAGTGTAGGCATTGCTGGACACTGTTAACCGGGTCAGGTAGGAATTTTTGCACCCTTCTTGTGATTGGCTTGGCCTACCTTGCACTGTATGCAGTGGAGCAAGTGTTTTTTTGGGGGGTGGGTTGCGCTTGTTAGTTTAGTTTGGTCACTTAGTGTAGCAGGCGGAGGGGGTGCAGAAATAGGTAAAGTGGAGATGGTGAGCACCAGGGAGTGCCTACCCTGTTTAGGGGAATTGAGAGTCCATCTGGAGCCACCCGCAGATTTCGTGGCCCAGGGCGGAGGACGGGGACTTCCCTTGGAGCCCGTCTGACTGGGCTTCATCCTTGCGAGCTATGCGGCTCAGGTGGTTGGGGCTCAGGCAGAAGGCCCTCTAGTGTCTGTGCCGGCCGGGGGTGACCCGAGGGGTGTCGCTCATGTCCAGGACTTTGGTGATCACCCGGTATAAGGCTAGGAGTGAGTGGGCCGTCACCTGCCTTGATTGGTTTCTCACTCTGGATTTGCCCTTGTCGCAATAGTTTTACATGATTAATAAAATGGTCCTTAGTTAATCCCAACCAGTCTTTATTCCATCGGAGAGGGGGAGGGCAAAAGGAAAAGGAGCGGGTAGATGTTTGAAGCTGATGTGAGTCTGATTTGGTTGTGCGCCAAGGTCATTTTAACTCCTGCGCCCCAGAGAATTATATACCTTTGTGCTGATTTATACCAAGTGCCGTCTTGTGTCTCCTTTGGCAATTGGACCAAAGCACTAAACAATTCAAAGTCTGGAAGAAAAAAGACATGGCTCAGGTGAACTTGCAATGCATGGATGATGTACAGCCTTTCCTTCCCTTCTTCAAATATACTTGAGGTATATTAAAAATACACTATTTTTCATACGTCTTCCCAGGCATGAAATCGAATCATGCATTTTTTAAGTGTGAGGCTTTCCACCCAGTTCCTGCTCAGAGAATGCCCGTAGCGAGAGCTGAAGCCCCACATAACGGTGTGATGGTGGCATTCTGTGCCCGGCCGTATGCTGTAAACAAGATGTGCCAGCACAAGACAAACCGTCTGTCTCGACATTTTGCATGTGTGTACAGAAATGTGTGAGAAAGAAGCGATGCTTTTTGAAGAAGCCGTGCACTTTGGAGCCTGATGCAGTGGGCCAGGCTCCAGTGTGAACATGTCACTCTTCATTGGGGGCTCATTTTGTTGTTGTTGTTCAGTCGCACAGTCGAGTCCGACTCTTCGCGACCCCATGGACCAGATCACGCCAGGCCCTCCTGTCTTCCGCCGTCCTCTGAAGTTTGCTCAATTTCATGTTCGTTGCATCTATGACACTGTCTAACCATCTCTTCCTTTGCCGTTCCCGTCTTCTTTGACCTTCAATCTTTCCCAGCATCAGGGTCTTCTCCAGTGAGTGCTCCCTTCTCATTTGGTGGCCAAAGCATTTGAGCTTCAGTTTCATTATCTGGCCTTCCAGGGAACAGCTTGCTTAAATGCACATCCCCAATTTAGAAATGATCAGAAGCATTGTAACGTGCATCAGTGAAAATGCTTCATGCCTCCTATTCCAGTGCTGTGGAGATATCAATGCCTCGGTATGTGTGTGTTCTTGGAGCTGTGCTGTATACCAGATGGGATGTCTAACATCCTTTTTTTTATTTAAAACATGTGAGTTCTAATCAACAAGCGGGTTTAGAATGTTAAATCATCCAGCCATAAGAATTGTGTCACACGGTTTGCTGTCATCCTAATTAATTAGATAGCATTATTTGGTGTCCCCAATGAACTCTGATGAGCTCAGTGCCTGATAATAGCTTTGTTCTTGTCAAGTTTTTTTTTTAGTTTCCATTTTTTTTAAAAAAAGATTCAAGATTACATTATAAGAGGCCTGGGGAGAGGTGGAGCCCTCCCTGTTGGTCGAGGTGATCCAGCACTGTAGTATGGTTTTCCAAGTCAGAGAGAATGTTTGACCTTCTGATTAAGGTCATTTTAATTTGACAGCTTCAAGGGTAGGACTTCACAAGTAATTATAGTTCAGTAATTATCTTGCCATTTCCGATCACATATCTGGATCTGCGTTGTGGTCTGTTTCCTGTCTTTGCGGTCTGTTACGGAGCTTTGCAAAACGGTTTCAATGTTGGTAGTTATTGTCGGGCACCCATCCACTCCTAGGGGCTAATGGGATACAGGATTCTTCCAATCAATGTTAAGTTAAAAAAAAAGTTAATGGGTTGTTGTCAGTTGGAAACACATAACTAATAACTATTGAAGCTCTTAATTTTCAGACTCATGCAGGGCTCTTTTTGTAGCAGGAACTCCTTTGCATATTAGGCGACACACCCCTAATGTAGCCAATCCTGCAAGAGCTTACAGTGGCCCCTGTAAGAAGAGCTCTGTAAGCTCTTGGAGGATTGGCTACATTAGGGGTGTGTCGCCTAATATGCAAAGGAGTTCCTGCTACAAAAGAGCCCTGGCATGCCAGAAATGATGGGCAAGGTAGTGAGATCAAGTTGCAACGATAATTTGAACAGATTGTCTCAGTGACCTTTGCTCTTACATTCAAGGTTACAAAGCAAGTAAAACAGCAACCAAATGTATGCTGATGATATTAGTGGATCGTTTGCTTAAACAGGATAAAAAAATAACCAGAGAGCCAACATAGATCAGCATTTTACCACACATCTGCACGTGATGTGTGATAATATATAAGTTCCGTACCGCTTAGCAGAACAATCAGGTGTGACGGCAACTCTCTTTTGTGGGGCTCCTTAAAAACCAACAAGATTTCTAGAGAATAAACATATCCTGGAAACCGTATTGACCTTTAAGGTACTACCGGACTTGAATCTAGGGTGTCATGTTTCCCCCCACCCCTGATTTTTCAGGCTTTTGCTCATTGCTGTCCAACTGGCTCAAGGAGGAAGCCCCACCCCCAAACAGGGAGGTTGCATGGTGACACTACTTTTCGGGCAAAACTATGGTTTTAGGCCAAAACCCCATAGAGTTTTGCCCAAAATGCAGAACATCGCCACATGACATCCCCGACCTAATGATGTCACTTCTGTGTGATGCCATCGCATCGGGGACATTGTGTGACATCCCCGCCCACCCCCAGAATTCCCCCCAAATCCCTGCACTGGCAAGTCAAGGGGACCTGGCAACTCTATGGGAAAACTATCCTCCAACCAAAAATATATAGGGTTGCCAACCTCCAGGTCATAGCTAGCGATCTCCTGGGATTACAACTGATTTCCAGAGATCAGTTCACCTGGAGAAAATGTCTGCTTTAGAAGGTGGGCTCTATGGCATTATATCCCATTGACATCCCTCCCCTCTCCAAATCCAGGTTGGGAAACTCCTGGAGACTTGGGGATGGATCCTAGGAATGACAGGGACCTCACTGGGGGACAAAGTCAAAGTCTTAATTAATATGGTCATTGACCAGCACTAGTCTTAGCAAAATTCCCGACCGCCACGGTGAGTAAGAGAAAACTTAAAACTAGTTACCACACATAATAATTCAATGGGAAGTATGTTCAATGCAATGATAGAATTCTTAAAATTCTGCAATACGTATGTATAAAAACTTGAGCCACCAGTATCTGGCAAATTTTACAAGCTGCCACACACAAAAAATCACAGTATGTGCTGAAACCAGTGGATTTTCATTTATAAGTAACATTCTAGCATACACCAAGTCTGATCGACTGGGACACCTACTAAGCAAGGGAAGGATAAACTTAGAGTGAACCTCTTTTTATTTATTTATTACATTTATACCCCACCCCCCACCCCCAGCCATGGCTGGCTCAGGGTGGCTTAAAGGTAAAGGTTCCCTTGCTCAAAACAAAAGCCAGTCAAATCCGACTCTAGGGTTGCGGTGCTCATCTCCGTTTCAAAGCCGAAGAGCCAGCGCTGTCCGAAGACATTTCCGTGGTCATGTGGCCAGCATGACTAAACACCAAGGCGCATGGAACGCTGTTACCTTCCCACTGAAGTGGTACCTATTTATCTACTTGCAATTTCTTGCTTTCGAACTGCTAGGTTGGCAGGAGCTGGAACTAGAGACGGGAACTCACTCCATCATGCGGCACACTCGGGTCCGAAGAAATTTCCGTGGTCATGTGGCCGGCATGACTAAACACCAAGGTGCACGGAACCCTGTTACCTTCCCACCGAAGCGGTACCTATTCATCAACTTTCAATTTCTTGCTTTCCAACTGCAAGGTTGGCAGGAGCTGGGGCCAGAGACGGGAGCTCACTCCGTCATGCGGCACACTCGGGTCTCGAACTGCTGCACTACCGACCTTCCGCAGCCTGCAGTTCAGCGTCCTAACCACTTGAGCCACTGCATCTCCTCAGGGTGGCTTACAACAGGATAAAAACAACAATAAATAGTATAGTGATCATAAAACCATGTAACAATTACAACATTAAAAGGTGCTAACCACAGGGTGGTGGGTGCAACCACAAAATGGCTGCTGTGGGAGGCAGAGCATAGGAGGTGCCTGAAGAGAGAGACAAAAAGAAGAGTGCTTCTAAGAAAGAACAAATTTCTGAGGAGAAAGGGAGCAGACAGCTTTTTAAGGAGAACATATATTTCCTGTGCAGAGAATATAGTAGTCCTCTGAGGAGCCGCTAGCTGAGCTGCAGCACCAAGAGCAGCTGTGGCAGCACAGACAGACTCACAGACAGACTGCAAGAAACAGGCCCTGAGAGAGGCTGCATCACCTGTGTTGCATTGCCTAAGCCTCAGTTCTTATGCATACGTGTTGTACTTCAATTTCCTGTTCCTCTCTACTGAATAAACCCTGTGAAGGGTAAAGGCAATTAGAGTATCTGTGGATCTGTAACAAAATTGTATTTTTTCCTTTCTTTGCTTTGCCTGACCCAGCTGGGATATTACAGGGCAGTGCTTGAGGAGGGTGGAGCTTTCGGAGGGAGCCCACCAGGGGAGCCTTAGGGTTGCCAGATCTGGGTTCGAAATTCGTAGATGGTTGAGAGTGGAGCTTGTGGAGGGCAGGGTTTGGGGAGTGGAGGAACATTAGTGAGGTACGATGCCGTACTGTCTACCCTCCAAAGCAGCCAATTTCTCCAGGGGTACAACCTAGCAGTTCGAAAGCAAGGAATTGCAAGTAGATAAATAGGTACCACTTCAGTGGGAAGGTAACAGCGTTCCGTGCGCCTTGGTGTTTAGTCATGCCGGCCACATGACCACCGCAATGTCTTTGGACAGTGCTGGCTCTTCGGCTTTGAAACGGAGATGAGCACTGCAACCCTAGAGTTGGATTCGACTGGCTTTCGAGCAAGGGAACCTTTACCTTTACTATAGAGAGCCAGTTTGGTGTAGTGGTTAAGAGTATGGACTCTAATCTGGGAGAACTGGCTTTGGTTCCCCAGTCCTCCACATGCAGCTGCTGGTATGGCCTTGGGTCAGTCACAAGTTCTTTCAGAGCTGTTCTCTCAAGGGCAGTTCTCGAGAGAGCTCTCTCAGCCCCACCTACCTCACAAGGTGTCTGTTGTGGGGAGGGGAAGGGAAAGGGATTGTAAGCCGCTCTGAGACACCTTCAGGTAGTGAACACTGGGGTATAAATCCAATCTCTTATTCTCTTCTTCTATAGTCTAGAGATGTTGTGATTTTGGGAGCTCTTCAGGCCCCACTTGGAAATTGGATTTATACCCCACCCTTCACTTGCAGTCTTGGAGTGGCTTACAAACTCCTTTCCCTTCCCTTCCCCTCAGCAGCACCCTGTGAGGTAGGTGGGGCTGAGAGAGCTCTTTCTAGAACTGCTCATGAGAGAACATCTCTGAAATAACTTATACATGACCCAAGGTCACACCAGCAGCTGCATGTGGACGAGTGGGGAATCAAACCCAGTTCTCCCAGATTAGAGTCCACTCTCCTAGCCACTGCACCAAACTGGCACTACACCAAACAAGAACAATAGGTGCCAGGCATTGTACTTAGTTTTGCAGTCTGCCTCGGACAGCCAAAAATCAAAACAGCAGCAGCGACAAAAACAAACCCTATGCAATTGTCAAAGACCTGGAGGCATGGTTGGTGGCCAGCATTCATCTTGGCAGCTTTCAAGTTTTGCAGACCTAATCAGCCTATACTGTCTGTTCTGCATATATATATATGCAGTCCCGTTTGCTGCCTTCTTCAGAATGGAAGCGACAGCCAAAGTACTTTAAACAGATAACACATCCTATGTGTTGAGATGCTAATGTACCTGGAATCTTCCAGTGAGTTGGTTCCTGACCAGAGAAGAAAAAGAGAGAGAGAAGCCACATTGGCAGCCTGCCTATCATAACGAGGAATCAGAGCCAGTGCTACACTTTGAATGTGCTATATGTGCTGCCGGAATCCTGCCAGCTATCCGTATAATTACACGCCAGAGCTGAAGGTATGTATGCAAATATTGAAACAGAACCTATCCAAGAATCTTACAATATCACAGTCATCTCTTCGTTGAAGCCAGAGGAGGATTCTACTCTTCTTTTTTTTTTTTTTTTTGCCTTAGATTATATAAGCACACTTGGGAAACACAGTGCGCGCATAAAAACAATTGAACATGATTACTCCATAAAAGAGAATTTAGCGTTAATATACACACCTCATGCTGATATAATGGATAAACAGCTCCCAAGAGGTCAGCAGCTCAAGTGCTTCCGAGCTGATGTGCTTTGCTCTACAGCCAGGCAGTCTGGTACATTCAGCTAATGGCTTTGAGAAAGGTGGTTATCCCAGAAGCTATGCGCGTGGTGATTGACATTATGAAAACCATATTGTTGTTTTGTTTAATGGGGGGGGGAATGATTGGTCATTCTATTTTTTTAAGCCCCCCAAGGGGGGAATTTTTTATTTGCATTTCTAAAAAAATTGCAACAGAAATTGGGTAGGGAAAAATCTACAATCTATAGGGAAAAAGTAAAAAAAACCTAACTAAAAACCCAAGAATGGACGTTATACAATGCTTAAAACATGGGGGAATTTCACACTACCTGTTT
>NW_015168095.1:0-10163 GCF_001447785.1 Gekko japonicus
GCACCAAAGCCTGTGCCACGGATAATGTGTGAGTCTTTAGGTGTCACAGGACATGGCTTCTTTTTTTGTTACCTGTTTCTCAGTGATCCAGTGATGAGGGAGAGCTTCATATGTGCCTTCACAAAATGTATGCTCCACCTTCCTGCCCTCATCAGGGCCACCAAGGCAGCTGACGAATTGAAAACATGCCTAATAAAACCACATCTTAAAATCTATTAAAACAAAAAAGCCCATACTGTTAAAACAATTAAAACCAGAGCTAAAATACACATACAAAAACATTGAAAGCATCGGGCAGCAAGGAAGGGATCACTGAGAAAACTCCAAACAAGAGTTTTCACCTGCTGATAGATCAAGATGGGTAGTCATGTTAGTCTGTCTGTAGCAGAAGAAAAGACCAAGAGTTCAGTAGCACCTTAAGGACTAACATTTGTGGCAGAGTGGGCGTTTTCGTGAATCACTGCTTACTTCTTCAGATACATATCTGAAGAGGTGAGCAATGACTCATGAACATTTAATTAATATTAATTAATTTTTAAAAAAATTATCAGTCATCTTACATAATTTGTGGGAAAGGCACCGAGTTAAGCAGAAAAAATTAACTTGGGAGTTAAATGCGCTAAGGTTGCTCTCTTTCTCTACTTCCCCCCCGCACCTCAAGCCTACCCGGGGGGGGAACACTGGCTGGGGAAGGGAAGACTGATCGGGGAAGGCATGCCTCCCCTTCACTTCCCCAGCCGCCCTGCCAGGAGCCGCATAATATGTGTGAAAGAGCCACCTGTGGCTCCCGAGCCACAGTTTGGCCACCCCTGCCCTATGCCCTTCCTCCTCCTCCCCCACCCCGGCAAAGCCCAGGTTTGGCTGTCCCCCCCCCAATGGAATGAAGGTCTGGTGTCTTGCCTGTTGTTGGGAGCGGCTCTGTGCCCAGGGAGAGGCACCAGACGGGAGCTTTTCAGCATCGCCCTGAGCCCTGGAGCAGAATGGCCGCTTGGGAGGGTCCCATCCTCCCTTTGCCTGGGGGAGGGGGGCAGCAGAAACGGAGGTGAGTCCAGCATAGGGAGATTAGCGCTGGACTTACGCCACTTGTAAAAAAAAATTAACTGTAAAACAACAAGGGGCAAAGGAGCTGGCGCACTGATGAATGGTGGAAGAGGCAGTGTGGGCGGAATGACCTCTATGTGGGCAGGGAAGAGACCTTCGAGGGAAGGAGGCAGGGAGAAGATCCGGGGGAATCTCTCTGCTTTTGAATTTTACCTTCTGCTTGGAAGTGAAGTAAGGGGAAAAAACGCCACAAAACCACCCTCAGAAACCTCAGGAAACAGCGACTGGAAAGCAAACAGAGCACTGAAGGAAGGTGGGGAATCAATGCAGAATGAAAAATAAAACCTGATGGAAATGCAGGGTGAAAGCGAGGGCAAATGCAGAACAACAAAGAAAACCCAACGGACATGCACTGTGAAAGTGAGGGAAACCACCTGTGCATAATAGACCTATCATGATCTGTGTAGGACTGGGAGACAAGGCCTAGTGAGGCCTAGGCCCAGGAGACCTGTGTGGGAGTGGATAGCAGACACAGCCTACAGTCCCCACAATGCTTGGCACCAATTGTAACTAGTCAGTGTCCAGGGATTGTATGAGGGGATTGTTACTTAAACTTACTGGGCTGTGGAACTGCGTTCCTTTCTCTTACAGAGTTAAGCTGAGAGGACAGTTTGGTCTGAGAGAAAGATTCCTCACTTGGGACAGAGTGAGTACAGGCACAGGCCTGGTATAAAAGGCTGTGGGCCTTGAATAATAACCAGTTAAGAGAAATAGGTAGCAGCGTTAGATTTGTTTTATTTACCTTTACACACTGTTACATATTTTAAGCACTTTGTCTTGTTTATCCTTGCCCCATTAACCATTTTTTTATGTTCTCTGCCTGGTCATTTTCCTTGGTTTAAAATGGGGATTTTTGGTTGGGCTTGGGAGGGTACTCTGGGCCTTCCCAAGGGACCCTAAGTCCAGAGTGGTGGCAGAGGAAGGTGGCAACCCACGGGTAGCATGACAAGACCAATTATAACTTTTTGTCTTGGGCCATCTGCTGTTCTTTTGCTAGAAATATTGGGTAGTGCTTTGTGTTCTGGGTTGCCTGATCTCTCATACCCTACTTTAAAATATGCCCCATTGGCACAGACTCTATCTGCCTGAAAATCATTTGTGATTTTCAATACATTGGAATAGCAAGGAGGTTCAAATCAAAAGGCAAATCTATATCAATTCTTAGCATCTTACATTTCCATCTGCATTATGCGGAATAAGAACATAGAAGAATCTTGCTGGATTAGGCCCGTGGTCCATCTAGTCCAGTGATGGCGAACCTTTTAGAGACCGAGTGCCCAAACTGCGACCCAAACCCCACTTATTTATCGCAGAGTGCCAACACGGCAATTTAACCTGAATATTGAAGTTTTACTTTAGAAAAAACAACTCATACATTAACTTGATCGAAACAAAGTAAGGAAAGCAATCCCAAATGCTTTCATTTACTTAAAATTGTTTGGCAGAGAATTCGACACTTTGATGATGGTCTGGGCCTGGCTGGGGCGATGGCACGCGTGCCCGTAGAGAGGGCTCTGAGTGCCACCTCTGGCACCCGTGCCATAGGTTCGCCACCACTGAGTCTAGTCCATCATCCTGTCTCACACAGTGGCCACCCAGGTCCTCTGGAGGGCCAACAACTGGGCATAAAGGCTGAGACCTTCTCCTGAGGTTGCCTCCTGGCTCCAGGATGCAGAGCTTGACCGCCTCTGAATGTGGAGGGTCCCCCTCAGTCGCCATGGCTGGTAGCCACTGATAGACTTGTTCTCCCTGAATCTGTCTAATTCCGTTTTAAAGCTGTTTATTCCTGTAGGCATCGATATATCCTCTGGCAGCGACTTCCACATTTTAATCACCCTTTGTGTAAGAAAGCACTTCCTTTTGTTTTGTCCATCCTGAACCTACTGCCCATCAGCTACATTGAATGCCTTCAAGTTCTAGTACTTTGGGAGAGGGAGTAAATTTCCCTTTGTCAGCTCTCTCCATCCCATGCATAATTTTATAATAATAAGCAGGTCCCCGCTTAGTTGTCTCTCTTCTAAACTGCAGAGTCCGAGAGGCTCTTCTGGCTTTCCTCATCAGGAAGGTGCTCTAGTCCCCTAATCCTCCTGGCTGCCCTCTTCTGTAGAGCAGATGCGTCTACTGGAAACATGCTCTGATGCGGCGGTCATTTCTTTTGGACTGTTCGTCTGAAAGAGCCTCCCACCATTTTTCTCCCCAGGGTGCATTTTTTGACGAGGAGGCCATTTTTGTTGCACACAGGATCAGAAGGAGGCACCTGTCATGTTTTTTTACCAGTGGAATTCAGCAACAGCCTGGTTTTACCTGTTGCTGCTGCTGCTGTTGTGTGTTTCTGATGGGCCAGTACAACTACCAAGACCTAAGGAAACAGTGCCTCTGAGCACATACAGAGCATCTTTTGTCTGTGATTGGGGGGGGGGGAAGCACTATCTGACAGGAAGCAATTTCGCCAGGCTGGCCTTTTTGTTACCCTTAATTCAGAGCCAGTGTCTAAAATGGCCCGGTGGCTCTGTCTGCTGCTCCACCAGCAAGGGCTGTGTGGGGACTACCCAGCCAAAGTGGACTTTCGCTGCTGGACCATTGGCCAGTTGCCTCAAAGGAGGGATTCTGCTGGTTGTGTTCCCTGCTGCTGCACTCTTGGACCTGGCAACCAGGACCCAGGATATAGTTGGGACTGGGTTTCATGCCCTGATATGAACGGAGCAGCAGCTCTCAGGCAGGAGGCTCTAAGCCTGTTTTGCATGGTGAAAACGTGCTGGGGAGCAGAAGCTGGCCAGGAACCGGTTAACGGATGGGATGGAATCTTGTGGCTATTAATATACCTGAAACATCAAATGTTTGAGCTGCATGAAGGGAATGAAGAAACAGCCCACACAAGTCAGTCTCCAATCAAGTGTGATGATAGGGAATAGAACTTAGTAGCTGGGAGCACTCACACGCATGTCTGTGGGTGTCACAAAAAAGCCCACCCCAGAATGCCTTCACAGGTACCATCTAGAAAGCTCCTTTTGACCGTCCAGCCAGAGAAGGACAAATCCTCCCCCCCCCCTCCCCGGTCTATTTTAACTTCCCTTTCTGTGTAATCATCCTGGTGTGATTCTGTATTTGAACAGGTGTTATCTAAGGCTCTGTTCTTCAGACTGCTACAGGAGTCGCCGTCTTCTGTGTCACAGTCTGTTGGAGAACCTCTGCATGTTTCAGGGGAATTCTGTGGGGTGGGTTTGGTGATGCATGCTCCATTGGTGATCCTGGGGAACAGGCAAAGCATGACCCCACAGGGTTTTCAAGGCAAGAGGCCAACGGAGGTGGTTTGCCATGGCCTTCCTCTGCGTAGTGACCCTGGACGTCCTTGGTGGTCTCCCATCCCAGTACTAACCAGGGCCGACTTTGCTTAGCTCCTTAGAGCTGACGAGGAGATTGGGCTATAGCCATCCAGGCTAGGGCAGTGTGGAAGTAGCTTCACCTATTTAAGTTCCTCAGGTGATGGGTATCTCCTGCTTTGCCTTTGCCTCCTCTGTCTAGGGCCGTGCCTAGAGCATCAATTCTGCCAACCAGCATCGCTGGCTTGGACCTGGTGGGTGGTGGCATGGGCCCAGGAGAGATGTGTGCACCCTGCGGAAAACATGACCTGGCCCTGAGAGAGGTGCAGTGGGGAAAGAGGGTGATGGTAATAACTCCTGCATCCTTCCTTCTCCTGCAAATATCAGGGAATGATCAAGAGTGGTGGGTGAGCTGTCTTCAAAGGAAGCTTGTCCAGTATTACCTTCTCATCTGGCTTTCAAGGAACTTTAGAAGGCCACTTGGAACAAAATACACTTCAAGGCTACATTTCTGATCCTTACTCCAGATTCAAGCCCTTCTCAGATTTGCCCAGACCTTCAGCGTTACCCTGTTGGTCTGGCCTCCACTGGGAACTAGGCCTTCCTGCTGCATCTGCCTTGTGGAATGCCGTTTTCGAAGCCATCCATCAGAAAGGCATGTAAAACTATCCCTTTCCGAAGGCTCTTGGTTGATTTTGTTAGCCGTGAGAAGAGTACCCGTTCTTCAGTACTTTGGGTGTGTGTGTGTGTGTCTCAAGTTGAGTCTGAGAAGCTTGTTCCGTTAATAGGTATTTATTATTTATTGTTTGAAGTAAGTTCAGATGGGTAGCCATGTTGGTCTGAAGCAATAGAACAAAGTTTGAGTCCAGTGGCTCCTTTAAGACCAACAAAGTTTCATTCTGGGTGTAAACTTCGGTGGAAAGGAGGAACACCATTAAAAAAAAAATATATCCTTGGTGTTAAATAGAAAGAACAGAAGAGAGTAAAGGTTTAGATACCATACTCTCACTGCTGGAAGCTGACTGGGTTTCTACTGACTCTAGGCTTGATTGTGATGGAAATACCACGAAGTGGTGTTGGTTCTCAGACCCCCATCCACAGATTTATAAACCTGCCGCTTCCCCGTCACTGCTGCAAGGGATGCATCAGATGGCCACAAGCCACAGAACAGGAGCAGTTGCACTGTAAAATCAAGTTAAAATGAAACATTTTCATTGTCTGTACAAAGCCTTGCAAGGGCAGGTCCCAGAAAGCAGCTGGCTCTGCCGGATCACAACTCCAAAGGCCCCGACTCAGCTTCTAATCAAACCCATCCCTCGGTTGGGAGGGACTTGGTGCTGGAGACAGCAAGAGACTTCCTGATCCATCCTGAGGAAAATATTCAGAGCTGCTTATAAAAATAGAAAGAGGCCAGCGTCACGCACAACCTGAACTTGCGATCTTCGGTTGAAAACCACTGTTGGCTATTATTGTCTGTTGATGCGGAATAGCGTCTGTCTCCGCAGTCAACTAATTTGTATTAGAAACAGAGTAAAAAAACAGTTCAATTTTATACCAGAAATAACTATTATAATCATCCTGGAATTGTGGCTTCTTAGCGTCGCCCATCCAGTTGGGAGTTCTCAAGGCTAAGCGGTTGGTTCATATAATTTTCATAGTGGCTGTTCTGAGGCGATCCAGAAGCAATGTGACTGCGGGTGATGGCCGTTTTATGGTCTCGTGCTGTTCAAAAGAGGGGGGGATCTGCTTCCGTCCCTTCGCCTGAGGTGGACTGATCCTTCCCCCTTTCCAGAGTCCCTTCGCGGACCCCTCCCAGAGCCATGGAATTTGCAGGGGCTCTGCGGGGCAGTTCCCGTAATGCAGCGGTTGCAGGAAGTCAGTGAGATCTCGTAGTAACGCATACAATGAAAGCGGGCTGTTTTCACTCAGCTTATTTTGGGATAAATATAGCTCATAAGCATTGTTTGTTTCCAAACTGAGAAGAGTGTGGTATAAAATAATTACACTTTATATATAGGTAATCAGAGCATCACTTTTTGTTTCCCTCTTAGAAGTGGGGATAAAACTCAGCTTCATCAGCAGGGGGCACAATGAAAAGAACACGCAGTTCTTGGATGAAATTTTTAGAACAGATTTGCATCTTTTAAAGGATGTTGTTGATGACATTCATAACATTAAAAATAATGCTGGTGTTGTGCTAAAGACTGAATTTCTTAAAAGTTCAGCCGGCTTCTAAGACTTGGCATTTCCTGCTCGGCACCTCCTATCACAGCCCATCGGAAGGTGTTTTTTTTTGTTAAAAAAGAAATAAACGATTAATGCTTCCTGCTCACCTCATTCTGTTTTGAGACAGGTGGGCCGCAGAAGTGTGTGCCTCAGTTTATTGCTGGGGTGATCGATGATCAAATGCCTTATTTTCTTAAGCCTTTAAATATCCTCCTGAAATGGGAAAGGAAAGGGATATGTTCCGGAAGGAGGGAGGTGAGGATTGGGATGGAAGGAGAGCAGAATTAAAGGAAGGAATTAAAGAAGCAGAGCCGAAAATGTCAGACGTTTGCCTGATCTAGTGTACTCAACATAGTTGGGGGAAGTCCAAAGTAGTGAAGGGTGAGTGAGAAGGGGGTGATTTCCAGTGAGAATCCAGTGATTTCAGCAGTGGAGGGAGCAATCTTTGGGGATAAGATTGAGCCTCAGGCCACAAAGTCTTGTCCTGTAGTGGCAGAGGAACAGTCTGGGGTAGAGAACTGAATCCAGTTTGTTCATGTCGGGGTGCCGCCTTCACCCTGCTTTTCCTGGGCGTTACCATTTGGGGCCAGATTCCATTGGTGACAGTTTTAGATCCAATTACTAGAATTCTGCCTGTGATGGAGGGATTTTGGGATGCTCTGGGTTTGGAGAAGTTCTGGGGACCATGCTCTGATTGGGCAATAGTCCTGTCAGCACATGTTGGTGAACCTCAGTCAGAAACAGGTTGGGAAGAACCAGGGTGGCTCTTTCCACATGTCGTGGTATGGGCCTGCGACCTCACGCCGGGCAGAAGTCTGGCTGTGGCATGCGGGACTAGCTGAAGCGGGGTCCTCTTTAAAGGCAGCCCCACGCAGAGTGCATCAGGGCTGCCTAGTCTGCACGTCCTTAAGATGCGGATGGGGCAGTGGAGAGGTCTCAGCCTTCTAGCAGGGACCACAACTTATGAATTGATCAAAGCTGGAAAAGGCATCCCTTGTTTCTGCTGTTTTCTGGGAGTCCAGGAGCCGCAGAGGGTCCTGAGTAAGTTTTAAGACTAGTAATTTTCATACACTGAAGCCATCAAGTAATGACTGCCATTGTCATATGGTGTAAGCTGGGAGTCCTCATAAAATGCTGAAGTGTTTTCTCATTCTTGCTGGCCTGCAGAGATCTTTTCAGCATCTTCCCAATAGCAGCTCTCTTCACACAACAACTGACTATGGAGAACCTCCACAGTTAGTCCCTGCATATTAATAGCTTGTTTTGGGGAGAAAGTTGTCACAGGAAGCCATGGAAAATGACCTCCACCTGACAGCTGTTTTATGCTTACGAGCATCAAGGAAATTATTTTGAAGAGGATGCTGGCATCTGCCTCTTTAGGCAAATATTTTCAGCCATTTCATTTCAGCCCAAAGCGGAAGGTTCCGAGTTGTGCAGAAGCTGTGTTTACTTTTTCAAAATTCAGTTTATTAAACCGAAGGTGGCAGGTCTTCGGGGGATCGGAGATGCTGTCAGAACACCATCTCTCCGAACTGGACAAGTGATTTTCAAAATACTTTTTAAAATTAAAAGTTGAATCTGATTAGTGGGAGTTGAGAGAGAACTCACTATACTGGTACTGCTCCGCAAATGAAGGTTCACCGATGACATTGCAGTGTTTACTCTGATTAATACTTTATGGTGAGTTATGAAGTGTTGGTGATACCCAGTGTTGTAGGCCTGTCCTACTGTTTGTAACTTCGTGAAAGCCACACTCACAGAAAATCTTGGGGGGAATCTGTATCTATTTAAATGAGTTTGCAGCGGTCTACGGAGGTGAGTTCAGAATGCCAAGATGGTGTAGTGATTAGATCGTCAGTCTAGGATCTAGAAGACCCAGGTTTGAATCCCCACTTTGTCATGGAAGCTTGCTGGGTGACCAGTGGGGTTGTGGGGAATAGAATGGAGGAGAGAAGAACGTTGTAAGTCACGTTGGGTCCATAGAGGCAGGATGCAGGACACAGAACAGTGTAGGAAGGAGGAGATAAGTTGCAACAAGCCTGTGAAAACTCTTTGCCTAATGATTTTTGATGGTGGGATTGTTTTCCATGGATGGAGTGTGAGTTGGCCCCAGCTTCAAGTCACGCTGGTCAATATACACGTGTTGTGCCTGAGTAAATCAATGTGTGTCAGCTTAGGTTCTCTTTTGTAAATTAGGTGTATCTCAGGAGCTGTTGCCACAGTTGACTGTAAAGGTATTTGCTCATTAAAGGTTCTAAACAATTGAATAAAGTCTACACTGATTTCAAATAGTGAAGCTATGGTTATTCCCTGTGTGTTTGAAAAATGGAACTTATCCTGCTCACAATGCACGTTTTCTCTCAAGTTCAGTTCACAGTGTATGCTTAAATTGATTTGTTCACAATTTAAAATGAACCGCATTTCCAGGGTGTTGGCATCAGCGCATGTCTTGTCCTGTAGGCAGCTGGCCAATAACCTGCGATGGCCCGTTTTCAGAACTTCCGTGGAATTAACGGGATGGGGCTCAGGCTTCCGTGTCAATTTGGGAGGCTGTGAAAACTACAGTACCCACAATAACTGGCAGAAAGTCGTGCAGGGGAAACTTGGAAAGTTCACTTCCTGATGTCATGAAAGAGTTAACCTGTTTGTATATGCTAATTGTTTGTTATGCTTCGAGCCAATCAGCTGTCGTGCATGTATTTCCCACACTAGAAGGGGAAGTCCTGTTCATGATGAAGTGACCTTTAGCGTGGTCATTGGCTGATCAATAGTTGGGTGATGTTCCTTGATATTTTGCACTTAGGCATTTTGGGGGTTTCTTCCTGCTGCCTTTGTTCTAAGATTGGAACAGCGAATCCATCTTGGAGCCAGCAATAACTAGAAAGATGTAGCTGGACGGCTTATTGTTTTTTATCCTCTCATGTAACCCTTTCTAAGCTAATTTACATACGTTTGCTATGTGGTTCCCTTTTTACTCTGCTAAATTATCCAACCATTAGTGACTTGGGGAGGGAACTGCTTTGGAAGTGGGCTGTATGGTACACTATAAACAAAATCAGCATACATGTTTTCACGAGAGTGTCCTGTCTCCTAGGAGCAGATGACCCCCTCATAAGAACATAAGAGACGCCAATGTTGGATCAGGCCAAAGGCCCATCCAGTCCAACACTCTGTATCACACAGTGGCCAGAAATACCAGTTCCATCAGGAGGTCCACCAGTGGGGCCAGGACATTAGAAGCCCTCCCACTGTTGACCCCCCCCCAAGCACCAAGATGACAGAGCATCACTTGCCCCAGAGTCCCTATCTATACCTTGTGGCTAATAACCACTGATGGGCCTCTGCTCCATATGCTTATCTAATTCCCTTTTGAAGCCGTCCATGCTTGTAGCCGCCACCACTTCCTGTGGCAGTGAATTCCAAGTGTTAATCACTCTTTGGGTGAAGAAGTACTTCCTCTTATCCATTCTTACCCGACCGCTCAGCCATTTCATGGAGTGCCCACGAGTTCTTGTA
>NW_015168095.1:11835-18657 GCF_001447785.1 Gekko japonicus
AAAAGTTACCCCTTTTAAAGTTAAAAGTGGTTGTCTGAGTCGTTTTGGCCACTTCCCTATTTATACAAATGTTGAACTCAACAACATTATGATCACTGTTCCCAAGCGGTGCAATCACTTTTACATCTCTCACCAGGTCTTGAGTGTTACTTAGGACCAAATATAGGATCACCTCTCCCCTGGTAGGTTCCATGACCATCTGCTCCATAGCACAGTCATTTAGAGTGTCTAGAAACTCAATCTCTTTCTCTCGACTAGAACACATATTGACCCAATCAATGTGTGGGTAGTTAAAATCACCTATTATGACACAGTGTTTTTGTCTAGCTGCTATCTTTAATTCATTCATCATTTTATAATCCTCCTCTATCTTTTGATCTGGTGGGCGATAACAAACTCCCAGTGTTAAGTTTCCTTTTGGCCCCCCTATTTCAACCCAACTTCCCCCCCTATCCTTCCGATATAATATATAACCGGGAATCACCGTATCCCACTGATTTTCCTCATCCTACCAAGTTTCTGAAATACCCACAATGTCTATTTTTCCCTCCGACACCAAGCACTCCAACTCCCCGATTTTACCTCGGACACTTCTAGCATTTGTATAGAAACAGCTGTAATTTCCCATACTAGTTAAGCCTGCCACCTTCCTCTTGCTATCTCGAGACCTCGTCAGGCAGTCCATGTCACTAGCCATGGTCTCAGTGGACAATTTCAATCCACCTCCCTGTAGAAAAGCAACCGGTACCCCCTCATCTCTCTGAGATGAGCCAACCCGAACCAGAGAGTTGTCATCTCCTGTCGGTTTTCCCCCAATCCCTCATAGGAGCATTTTGGTAGGGGTGGATGCAAAAATGTAATCATGTCAGTTCAAGGACAGAGGTCTTGTCCCATCACACCAGTGTCAGATGCCAGCTTCTGTGCGTGGGCAGTGTTGAACCACCTGGATCTGTTTCCTCAAAGATTCCCATGGGATCTAAAAACACCTTGATGCTTTCCGTGTCCTGAGGCAGGGACAACCTTGCCCCTGTCATCAACAGGAAGATCAGTTCCCTCTAGAAGTAAGGTTCCCTCTAACTAGCTCCTCCTCCTCCTACACCAAAGGTCAGATCCAGCACAGCCTGACGTTGACTGTCCACCAAGGAGAAGGAGAAGAAGAAGACTGGATTTCTACCCCAAAGAAGTCTCAGAGCGGCTCACAATCTCCTTTCCCTTCCCCTCCCCACAATAGACACCCTGTGAGGTAGGTGGCGCTGAGAGAGGTCTCCTGAGAACTGTCCTTGAGAGAACAGCTCTGAAAGAATTTGTGACTGACCCAAGGTCACACCAACAGCTGCATGTGGAGGAGTGGGGAACCAAACCCAGTTCTCCCAGATTAGATTCCATGCTCCTAACCACTACACCAAACTGGCTCTCACTAAGCACCCCTCCCCCAATGCCTGTTCCTTTGGTTGTCCAGGTAGAGAGCAAGACTCTGTGGGAAGGAAGCTTTTGAGAGATTCTGCCAGGACTTCAGCATCTTTACCCCACCAGCAGTCTGTGCCTGGCCATGAATGTTTGGCAGGGGGGGACATGCTTTCGTAACACTTGAATGGCCCGAGGTTCCCATTTAAAGGCATGGCTTGGACTTCCATTAACTCAAATGGTCACAAGCGTCTTGTGAGCATGCACTCTGATGGAAATCTGGGAGGTGGAAACTCAGATAAATGCTGGTAGCTAGGAGTCATTTGGCTCCCAAACAGGATCCAGTGATGCCTACAGTTTGGAGAATAGAATTCAAACCCTCAGCACACTCCCTCCCCAGCACCAAGTGGTGGAAACACAAGCAGGTCCGGCTCACCTGCTAGGCAAACTAGACGTTCGCCTAGAGCGCGGGCCCTGGGTCGGGGCAGCAAACTGCCACCCTCACCCCCTCCAAAACCTCCCCAACCAAGTCCCGGGCGCTGCAGCGCTCTTCCTCCGCCTCCTCTTTCACCCCTGGGTCCGGCGCCCAGTGCGCCCAGAAGTGGGCGGGAAAGGAAGCGAGGAGGGAGCGGGGCCACCCCACCACATCCATGCCCGTCTCAGAGGGAGCCCCACCCTCCTCTTCGTCTTTCCTCGCCAGGGGCCGCAGGGGCAGAGGAGCGGGTCCCACCGTGGTCTTGGCTGGAGAGAGGCGCACCCGCGGTGCCACCCCTCCAGCCCCTGGCCGAACGGACTCAGTGCTGCCGCTGCTGCCAGCAGGAGCAGCAGCAGCAGGACGCCCAGCCGGGGCTCAGGAGGCAGCGCCGCAGCTCGCCCTCCCTCCCCCCTCTTTCCCAAACTCTCTAATGAGCGGGGCACGTGGAGGGGCTCCATCCACACACGCCCTGGACTGTGAAAGGAAAAAAATAGGAGCAGGCCAGGCAGGGAAAGACCGGAGGAGAGGTCAGGAGCAGAGCGCGCAAGGCCGGGGGGGGGTTGAAGACAACAGAATTAATTGTTGGGGAGTGGCTTACAGAGCAGCTTACAGTTGGAGGAGGCTGCATGGCGGTGGCCAGCAGGGGACCCCCGCCGCCGTCGGGGCCATGCGACGCGGAGGTGGAGCTGTTGGCATCTATGCCTCGCCTAGGGCGCAGAAGCACCTTGAGCCAGCCCTGGGCACAAGATCCAGGAAGCATCCTAGAACAGAGGTAGCCGATGTTGCGTGGAATGAGGAATGCGAAGGGCACAGAAGTCTGGATCACTTGAGGCCTCCAGTACCCAAAAATGGTCCCCCATACTGACTGAGCTTGAGCTAGTGCGACGGCGGACGAGCGGACGAGCGGAGATGTGCAGCGGCGGCGGAGGAAAGAATGGCGGCTGGCGAGGCGATGGGCAGGAGCGGAGGCCGGATGGACGAGGCCCGGAGACGGGGCGATGCGGCAGGCCGGAGCCTGATTGGACAGAGGCCGCTGCAGAGCGTGCGCAGAAGCGCGAAGTAGTCCGAGCCTAAGAAGAGCTGCGTCTGCCGGAGATGGAAGTACAAAGAAAGACCAGCGCCGAAAAGAAGGGCCGCCGCCGGGACTGTCCCCCCCGCAAAAAGAAGACCTGCTACAGAAAGAAAAAGCATGCCTGGTAAGGCTTCTCACCTCCCTACCTATATGTGGCCCAAGATTAGGACTGTGTTAGTTAATTAGAATTGTAAGCCGCTCAGAGCCCCTTTGGGGGGGGGTGAGTGGGATAGGAAATGGAAATAAATAAATAATAATAATTCATTCCCCACATAAACGCAAGTGGCCTAATCCTGTCTCATCCATAGGGGAGCATCCTACCCAAAGCTATTGTGTATCTTTGGCAGGATATCACATCCCTTGTTAAAATGTCCCATCCGTCTTGAGTCCCAACAGCAACCCAAGTATCTTGATTTTGATAGGTTTTAAATTGTCGTAATAATTATAGGTTTCTCAGGAGAGAGTGATGGAGGTTCTGGGGGAGATTTATGTTATGTACGCGGACCGCCACTAGGGGTCCGCAGCAAAGACAGGAGCTTGGCTCCCCTGGACAATAGGAACATAGGATCCTAGTTCCCCCCAGCCCCAACCAATAGCCACTCTGGCGGGAAATTCAAACCCTCCAATGGACTAGGGCTGTGCTGGGTGGGTGGGTATATAGTTGGCCTTGCAGGGCCGTTTTAGTTAGTCTTGTGTTAAGTACAATAAACGTGTGCAAGAGCATGTCGTCGTCCGAGTCATCCATGTGGCGAACCCAGTACTTTTCAATTTATATCATTAGAAAGGGGCTGGGAATATTCTGGGGTAATTTCTGCCACACAATTACAATCCTTACAAACAAGTTGGAGGTGACGTAGGCTTTGCAGGAAGGCTCCAGTCAGAGGCGATCTCATCTCTTTTCATAATGGTGTTCATCAGTGCACTATCATCTGGCTGGGTATGCACCGTTTGTCACAGATCTGTTTATTGTGATGGTGGAAAGTGCCGACAAGTCGCAGCAGATATCCGGCAACCCATGATAGCATTTTCAAAGGAAGAGATGAACAGAGGTGGTTTGTCATTGCTTGCCTCTGAATCTGTTTACTATGGGTATTTTAAAACTTCTTTTTTTGGTGAACTTTACACACTTCAGTGGATTTCAACAACTGATCATTCAGGACTGTGTTGCTTGGGTGAAAGCAGTCCCTGGCATGCCGTCATGTTGTGTTTGCTTTAAATGCAAACCTACAAGCAAAATACATCTTTTATTGTGGCACCAGCTTCCTTAATGTTGCTAGTTGTTAATTGCCTCCATACTTAGGTACATTATTGGAATGGTAAAGTATTGATACCTTGCATCTTAATTTTAGCTGTTCTCTATGGATGTCCTTAGATGTATTGAATTCTGTGTGCATGTATAAGTGTGCAGGCTCTGCCCTCGTCTACACACAGTCACCAACTAAAATTACACTGCACAGTGGACACTCTTCCACCCACAGAAATGCTCACCTGGATTCAAGGCAGTCAGTTCTGCCCAAGTCCCCAGAAAGGAGTGAGAATGAAAAAGCTGCATGCCTGACTTAGAAGGAATCCCAAATGGTATAAACTCTGTTGACGATTCCTGTTCAGCATGCCCTGTCATTGCCTGGAGTGTAACATACCTGGAGTGTAACTGTTTGTTGCCCCCCCAGTCAGAAGGAAGAGACAGACGTGGAATTGGGTTTAACGAAGGGCCATTTTATTAACTATTTACACCTTTGTGGCAAGAGCAAACCCCAAGTGCAGAAGAACGGGGGCCGAGCCAGCCTTAAATCTCTGCTGCCCCTCCCCCCAGCACCATACACTGTGACACTGAGCACCACACGTCCCTGCCTCCTCCTCCTCCAAGGGAGGCAAAATGGCCCCGGCCCGCAGCCATTGGGAAGGCTCTGTGTCTGGTGGGGAGCTGGATTTAAGATGCATTGTGTGGGACTATGGCATTTCAAGGGGTGGGAGGGAGGGAAATGAGTTTACATCTTTCACACGCCCCTTTTGATATACTGTATAAACGAACAATACTGTGAGCACTTTATTGTGAATTGTTTATTGTGAATTGTCTATTTTAAGATTGTTTTAGCTTGTTTATAGTTGTTTTATGTGGATCTGGCACATGGTGCCGAGAAATTTGTGAGTCGTCCTGAGCCCATTCGCGGGGAGGGGGGGATAGAAATGCAACAAACAAACTTGTGAGCATGTAGTCTGTGCGCATAAGATGTGTATGTGCATGGGCTGGTTTTTTTGAGGATGAGCCTACACAGATACACTTGGAATATGTATAGGCTTTATGTGTATGCACTGCTTGCGCATAAGCAGGGCCACCAAGCTCATGCCCTCTCTTTTTCTTTGTGCCCACTGATTTCAAGTGCATAATGTTATCTGTAGGGGAACAGCATGCACATGCATTGGGGGGCGGGGTTTGGGGATTGCAGTTTGGACCCGTTAACTTTGTATATAGGTCAAGATGGGTAGCCGTGTTGGTGTGGTTGTAGCAGTAGAAAAGAGCAAGAGTCCAGGAGCACCTTAAAGGTTAACAATTTTTTTGACAGGGTAGGAAGTTTCATGAGTCACTGCGTGACCAGTGACTCACGGAAGCTCATATCCTGCCACAAAAGGTATTAGTCTTTAAGGTGCTGCTGGACTTTTGCTCTCTTCTGCCTTTATTTTGTGTGCAGGAAGCAAAGTAACAAGTGACCGCTGGGTTGTTGCGGATGTGTCTTTATGTGGCGCTTCCTTTCAGACTTAAGCATCATAGCCTCAGAGAACCGCTTTCTTCTCCCCTCTTCTCTCATTTTGTACATTCAGCCTGAGGAAAGAATTCTGGAGAACCTGGAAGCTTGTATTCTGTGTTGTGGTATTTTGGGGGTCCGTATGAAAGGTATTACACTACTTCTGTGTATGTGGTTTATTTTGGCATTGCTGCTGCTCAAATTTTTGTTTTGCCAGGTGCTTTGAATAAGCTATTTGGAAAAGTGGGATATAAAAAAACTTTCATAAGGATAGTTAAAAATAGGAATGTTAACTGATTAATGGATTAAATACGAGTATTGTGAGCTCCTCTGTGCTGCCGTCAGTCCCCTTCACATTCACATCCGCAGGACTTATTTCCAAGAAAGCCTGCTTAGAGATGAGCTGTAAGGTAGATTTCAGTTTAATAAGCCAAAGATGCTGCTGCTGCTCCTCAGAAGAAGAGCTGGTATTGACAAAGGAATGAAAAAGATTACAGTAATGCAGCAGAACTCAATTGGCCTCAAAAATAAACAGGTGTGTTCTTAGCACACAACCCCACTGATGAAAATTGGTCCCCACTTTTTAATCCACTAAAACTTGCCTCATCTCCAGATTTAAAGCTTGGAGCCTTAGAAAGGGCCGTGGGTCATGAGGAGGTGTATGTGATAGGTGTTGGTTGAAGCCTGCGAGAAACTGAATTTTTTCCCAACCTGTAGTACCTAAAGTGGGCGTGTTCTTACATGGTGCAGGAGGCAATACCGTTTAAGATCCCAGTGTATGAAATTTAGGCCCACTTCAAAATTCCCGAGTTGAATCCATAGTGACTTTTTCTCCATTTCTTTCATTTGGGTATGGTTCCGTTGGGATGACAAGCCCTGCTCAGGCAAACCGTGACAAACTGTGGTGGGAAGACGAACTGTGGTCAGCAGTAACCCTGGTATGTTGTTACATCTGAGCAACTTAACCTTCATGGCTTGGTAGAATCTTTAACTTAAAAAAAGTCATGCTCGTGGTTGGGGTTATAAGCAGGGCTATTTTGGGGCAGGAACGCACAAGAACGGAGTTCTGGCTGGCTTCAGAGTTGGCCATGTTCACTGCAGCCAAAATCTCTGCGTGCATGGCTACA
>NW_015168095.1:18862-36691 GCF_001447785.1 Gekko japonicus
CGGGCACGCTGAGTTTTCCCTTGGATGGTCGTGGCCCCGCCCCCAGCGTGCCCGGCGTGGTCGCGTCACTTCCGGGTGACGTGCACGTCGGGGTGGGGTTCCCCCCAGGGCCCGATCCGCCGGTGGCGGGGAATGGGCCTCTGGGGCGAGGGTTTCCCCGCCCCCCGGGGGGACTTGGCAAGCCTATTTAAACTGCATTCCCTTCTCTTCAAGGGGGGGCTTGCCTGGGCTCTCATTAGCTGCTGGGTGCCCGGGGAAGCCAAGGGAAGGCATGGGGGTGTGACCTAATATGCTAATGAGCTGTGCTGTCAGGGGTGTGGCCTAATCTGCTAATGAGTTCCTGCTGGGCTTTGTCTACAAAAAAAGCCCTGATTATAAGTATGGAAACTATATAAACTCGCAATCCAAGAAGCATGTACCAGTGCCCACATTAGTTTTGCTTTCAGTGACGTAAGGAATAGAATTGAATTAAATAAAGAAGAGAATGGAGTAATACTGTCCCTCCTCTCCTTCTTTTAAAAAACAGTTGAACGGGAGTGGGACTGAGGAATCAGCGCCAGATTAATTGAAGCTTTTACTTGATAAGTTCAGGACAGTGACACGCAGCCAAAATGTGCAAACGGGGCCCACAAGCCTTCCAGTGCAAGATATTTCTGAACTCTTGTGATGCATATCCTAGCTCCTGGGCATAGTAAAAATGGATATCGAAAGCACATGGCAAACAGCTTCGTCTGAAGTACACTTGGGTCCAGCTGCTGCAGGGTTAACGCAAGAAAGAAATCCCCACAGGTGACAGTCGCTAGGCGTGTTTTCCAGACAGAGCTTCTGCCAGTACATTTTCCCTTCTCCAGAATATGTTGAGTCTACGGTGGCATCACGTCTGGGTGGTGATGACCCAGAAGTGATGTCATGGCATTTGCCGATGCGTTCCTCCAGTGGTTTTCTTCGATAGGTCGAGTGTGGATGATGGGGGGTGGGCGTGGGAGCCACATGTCTGGCATTCCTCTCACAGCCCTCTTCCACGTGCACCTGTGGCTGAAGAGAAGAGGCCTTTGGAAGCCAGGTGCCTGCCTCCCACTGGCTTCACAGGAAGGAAGTGACTTGCAGGTTTGTCAGTGGGCCACGTGCTTCATGTATTTATCATTCTGACTTGCCCTCCCCTGCTGTACTAGACCTCAGGGCGAGTAACAACATGTTATAAAACGATCGTAATTAATTATTAAAAATTATTTAAAAATTAAAGTGTTACACTTCCCAGTGCAGGATTTCATTACACTGGAGAATATATTAAGGACTGACTTAGCAAGTGCCCGCGTCTTGTTCCCCCACCCCAAATCTGGTACTGTTGTGTACTGAGCATGACTCATCCCTGAACTAGTACCTGGATCTGGTTGAGCTTGTTTCCCCCGAACAATAGCTGACTTGGATCCTAGAGTAGACCAATAGAACAATAGTGTTAGGTAAATAGCCTATCGTTTGGAGTGGAGTGTGTTTGGGGTGTGGTGTTTGCATGCTTAAACCTTCTCTTTCCCAGGCCAAACATACCCAACTCTTTCAGCCTTTCCTCATAAGACTTGGATTCCATCCCCCTCACCATCCTGGTTGCCCTCTTCTGGACACGCTTGAGCTTGTCAACATCCTTCCTAAAGTGTGGTACCCAAAACTGGACACAGTACTCCAGGTGAGGCCTGACCATAGCAGAATAGAATGGAACTACCACCTCCCGTGATCTGGACACTATGCTTCTGTTAATGCATCCTAAGACTGCATTCGCTTTCTTCACAGCCACATCGCACTGCAGGCTCATGTTTAGCTTGTGATCAGCCAGAACATCTGGATCCCTTTCACATGTGCTGCTGTCAAGCCAAATCCCTCCCATTCTATATCTGTGCCTTTGATTTTTTTGTACCTAAGTGTAGGACTTTGCACTTTTCTCTATTGAAATTAATTTTATTTGTCTCAGCCCACTGTTCTAGCCTATCTAGATCATTTTGAATCCTGACTCTGTCTTCTTCAGAATTAGCAATCCCACCTAGCAATCCCACCTAGCCGCTGACCAGTTCATAGGGAAGGTCCGACAGGCGCAAAGTCCACCATCTTTGAGGAGACCAACCACTGTGGCCCACCACATAGACACCTCTGAGGAGGAAGAAGAGGTCCTGCAACTACAGTATCCAGCCCGCCTCAGCGCTTGTCCATCCACTTCATCACACGCCATCAAAACTGCCATATCGACACCATGCGCCAGCTGTGGGGAGCCCCACGAGTGGAGATCCTGCTGTTTCCGGGACGCCACATGTATGAACTGCGAAAAAGGTTGGCCACATCGCCCACGAGCCTGCCGTTCCAAGGGCAACCGGAGGTGACCGACGGTAACGCCCGCATCTACGCACACTGCGGAACTACACACCATCACTGTCCAGCAGCAACAGATACTGAACTTGCCCCAGGACACCCCTGATAAAATTATGGTGACTGTCTTGATTGAGGGAAACCCCTGCAAGATAGAGCTAGACATGGGGTCCTCCATCTCCATAATCTCAGAGGACACCTTTAGGAGGCTCTGCGCAAGGGGGCCCCCTCACTTTAGACCAGTTGGATTCACCCTACAGGACTTCCAACAGAACAAGGTGGCTGTGAGAGGGGTGGGCAAGTTCCGGGTGCAGTACTGGAATTTTATGGACTTTTGGACTTGCTGGTGGTGGGAGGCAGTCACACGAGTCTCTTATGGCTAGCCTGGTTTGTGCCTCTGGGGTTCCAAGTACCTGGGTTGCATCATGTGACCACGAAATACTTCCAGCAGGTGTGTGACGAGTTCCCGTCCGTCTTCAATGGGACGCTTGGCCGGTACACCGAACCCCCCCCCCGTCTCACTCCAGCTCAACCCAGAGGTGCAGCCTATACGTCTGAAGGCCAGCCATTCTTATTGAAGCCGAAAATAGACGAGGAGCTGGACCGTTTGGTGGGCCAAGGGCTTTTGGAGCCAGTTCTGCATGCCCTCTGGGAAACCCCGATTGTGACGCCCGTTAAGCCTAATGGGGATGTCCACATCTGCACGGACTACAAATGCACCATCAGTAAAGCACTGCAGGACCACTCCTACCTGGTCCTGGTAGTCAGGCACGTCTTGGCCTTTCTGGCGGGTATCAAGGTATTTGGAAACTTAGATTTGGCACAGGCCTACCAGCAGCTGCCCGTGGATGATGTGACCGCAGACACCCAGACCATAGTAACACACGGGTGCGTTCAGGGTGCGGTGACTGCAGTTTGGGGTCAGTATAGCCCCGGGGATCTTCTAGAATCTCATGGACTCTCTCCTTAAAGGAATTCCCAGGGTCCAACCCTACTTTGATGACGTTCTAATAGCCGCCCCCACGGAAGAGGACTTCGCCAGTCGACGGTGCACCGTCCTGCAGCGATTCCAAGCAGCCGGCCTCAAGGTGAAGCGGGAGAAGGGGGTTCCACCGGTTTAGTTCCTGGGGGTTCTCTGTTGATGCTGAAGGCATCCACCTGGCCCCAGACAAGGTGCGCGCCATCATCGACACTTCTGCACCGACCTCAAAGCCAGAACTCCCGGCCTTCTTGGGGCTCCTGAACTTTTATCATTCTTTCCTACCCCATAAAACTGCGCTCGCAGAACCACTTCACCACCTCCTCGACAAGAAACTCAGGGCCCAAAACAAGCTGCTGCATTTAGGGCAGTCAAGGAGCTGCTCACTTCCAAAGCCGTCCAGGCCCCTTTCGACGAGGGGCTGCTTGTCATCCTTGCTCGCAATGCCTCCCCCTACGGTGTTGGCACCATCGTTGGACATCGGCCGCCGGACAGTAGCGAGGTCCCTGTGGCTTACTACTCCCACACCTTGTCGTCTGCCGAGTGCAACTACGCACAAATCAACAAGGAGGCGCTGGCTATCATCGCAGGGGTGAAGAAATTCCATGACTACCTCTATGGGCAGCCATTCACCATCGTGAGAGACCACAAGCCCCTGCTGGGTCTGCTAGCTCCGGATTGCCAGGCTCCCCCAGATGCTCTCTCCTTGGGTATTGCATGGGTCCATCTCCCTGCTGATCCCAGATCACCGCAGACTGTGACAGCAGCCATGAAATTAAAAGACGCCTGCTCCTTGGGAGGAAAGCGATGGCGAACCTAAACAGCATGATAAAAATTAGAGACATCACCCTGCCAACAAAAGTCCGCATGGTCAAAGCAATGGTATTCCCAGTAGTCATGTATGGCTGTGAGAGTTGGACTATAAGGAAGGCCGAGCGCCGAAGAATAGATTCTTTTGAACTATGGTGCTGGAGAAGACTCTTGAGAGTCCCTTGGACTGCAAGAAGAACAAATCAGTCAATCCTAAAAGAAATCAACCCTGACTGTTCCCTGGAAGGCCAGATAATGAAAACGAAGCTCAAATACTTTGGCCACCAAATGAGAAGGGAGCACTCACTAGAGAAGACCCTGATGCTGGGAAAGATTGAAGGTCAAAGAAGACGGGGACGGCAAAGGATGAGATGGTTAGACAGTGTCATAGATGCAACGAACATGAAGTTGAGCAAACTTCAGAACCTGCTGAGATACCAGTACTCCCTCCTCCACCACCCTGGGAAGGCGATGGGGCATGCCGACACCCTCAGCCGCCTGCCGTTCCGCTCCTGCGATCCTGGCCCGGCTCCCACGCACCAGATCCTGCTCATGGAGGAACTCCCTGACCGCCCTCTGCAGGCTGTGGACGTTTCCCGCCACACCGCAAAGGACCGGGTCCTCTCCCACGTTTTGGACTGGGTGGGAAGGGGATGGCCCACCAGCCGGGTGGGCCCAGAATTCGCGGCATTCTCATCCCGCCGGGACGAGTTATCAGACCACAAGGGGTGCCTACTGTGGGGGAGCCGGGTGGTGGTTACCGCTCCCTTGTGCGAGCAAGCGCTGTCAGCCCGGCATGAGGCTCACTCAGGAATTGTGCGGATGAAGGCACTCACCCAGAGTTACGTGGGGTGGCCCAGCATGGACAGTGAGATAGAGTTCCAGGAACTTATGGGCCGCTACCTCATCCGACACATCCGCTCCGCTCCCTTTCACCCAGCCGCCAACAGACAAGCGGTCCCAAACATCGATGGGCTTTTCCCCTTCAGGTTTCTATTTCTTGGTCCATTCCCTTGTGTGTTGAGTCCCATTGACTGGCTTTGATCTGTGGTAGGCCAGTGGCTTTCAGACTGTCTGTCTTCAGGAAGCCCTTGCCACACTGACTCTCAAGGCTATTTTCGGGCAGGAACGCACAGGAACGGCGTTCCGGCTGGCTCCCAAGTTGGCCACACCCAGCAGGAACTCATTAGCATAACAGGCCACACCCAGCAGTAGAAACTCATTAGAATTTGCTACATTAGGGGTGTGTGGACTAACATGCAGAGGAGTTCCTGCAACAGAAAAAGCTCTGGGTTTTGACAACGAACAAGGTAAACAGAATAAGAAGCAACAGGTGGGTGTGGCTGGATGACCACACTTCTGGTAACATGGGGGTGTGGCCTAATGTGCTAATGAGCTGTGCTGTCAGGGGTGTGGCCTAATATGCTAATGAGTTTCTGCTGCTGGGTGTGGCCTATTATGCTAATGAGTTCCTGCTGGGCTTTTTCTACCAAAAAAGCCCTGCTGACTCTTAAGCATTTTTCTGCTTTATGACTTGTGGATGTTGCAGAGGATTCTGGGGCAGATGCTAGACTGCACATGCACTTCATGGCCAGGTCTGGTGGACCTCCCTTTTATCTTGCATCAACAGAGAATGTGCCGTACAACATTTCCTGCAGTCATTTGCTGCTGCACCCATCAAGGAAGATTTGGTAGGCAATGTGTGTTTCTCACAAACAAGCCAGAACTGACCTAGTTCCCTTCTGGTTTAGCCACTTTCACTTGCAAGGAAACGTTCAGGGAGGACAAGACACTGCAGCAAGGGAGCCTTGTCGTGTTTTGTTTATGCTTTGGAAAAAATGCTCTTTGTGCTTCAGAAACACCCTCCCCCCCGGAATGGTCCAGCCATTGTGAAGGGGTAAGGGAAGGTGTCGTATTTGTGACCGCTACCCATTAATCCTGCAGCGATCGTCCTGGAGCCACAGACAAATCTATATTGCAATAATGCTTGTCATTCTTCCAGGGGCTTTGCCCAAGCGCAGCCAGAAAGCCTGCAAGCTTCATTTGCCTCAGCCCTGATACATGAACTGCAGCCCAGGAATGACAGCTCTTCCGTAGTCTACCTGTCTCTGGTGCAGACCCCTCAAGGGTGATGAGCTCTGTGCCTTTCAGGAACCCAAGAGAGAGGGGGAGTTGGATGTGCATCCTCTGTCCTGTAGTCACCGCTTATGAATACGGGAGAGGCTGCTAATTTGGGTGACGCCGGTGGAGGCAGTGTGCTTGAGCAATGGGAAAACTGTCTCAGGCTTTGAGCTGCCCCTACTGTGGATGCTGTGGGTCACTGAGGCTTGCTTTTAGGCCTTTTTGAGAGCTCACCTTAGCATGCTCAATGCTGATTGAACAATAGAGAATCCTGAGGTTTTAACTCTGTTCACATTTTAGTGGTCTGAATAATTGTTGGGAGTTACAGCCCTTCCCTCTAGACCTACTGCCTATCTAGCCTAGTTTATATAGTCCCCTTTTTCCTGGGTGACCCTTCCCTCTGCTTGCTTACCTAAGGGACCCCCCAGCAGCCATCCCTTCCTGGATTTGGGTCCAGTTGTCCAGTGGTTTGGAGCGTGGTCCACACTTACTTGAGGGAGTCCACTGCGAAAAAATCGGAGGAGCCACTCCCAGCCAGTGTTCCTTCTAAGCTGAGTTAGTGTGAGCTAGCTCACAGTTTTTTAGCCTCTGGCTCACACATTTTTGTCTTAGCTCAGGAAGGAGGGCTCCAGAGCACACTAATTTGTGCAGCAGCCAAATCGCTCGCTCACAGCTTTAATGCCAAAGGAGGATTTTTGCGCACAAGACTCCACAGCTTGGAGGGAGCGTTGCTCCCAGCCTCACCTCAGCTCTGATACATGAACTGCAGCCCAGGAATGACAGCTCTTCCGTCGTCTCCCTGTCTCTGGTGCAGACCCCTGTGGCCGATGTCAGGGTAAAACAGAGGAGGGCAGGTGGCTGTTGTAAGCCACTTTGGGGAGAATAGCCAGGGTATCAATGTCTAAAATAGAAATAAAAGCTGGAAAGAAAGGAAAGAAAGAAAGAAAGAAAGAAACGTTTTTAAGATTAAACTTGAAGCACATTAAAACTTCTCATCCCTTTGTAGTTTTCCACATTCGTTTGTTCTGATCTGGAGTTGTAAAATATTCTCACATACTCATTCAAGTCTTTAAGATCTGTAAACACCTGTCCATGTTTCTCCAACAATTACTGTGGGATTTTTGATCAATAGGCATTCAAAGTGATGCCTAACTGCAAGAATCCGTTTCACTGTTTTTCCGTCTAGGTATTAATGAATGAGGCTGGTACATAGGCCTGAGGAATGGGGCTTCTCTGAGTATGAATCCATATGTCTGTAGCTGCCTTACCCTTCCAGCGGAGTCCCGGCAGCAGCTCTACAGGACAGATGGAAGTTTTCTCAGCACCTGAGATATTTTAACTTGAATCAGTGACTTCTCAGACAAAGCTTGTGCTGGAACACTGATCTTGGGCACTTTACCATAAGCAGATCTCTCCGATACGATTTATTTAATTCCTGGGGACTGTGAAATGGATCTGGAAAGTGGTAGTCTTCCCACAAGTTGAGATTTATACCAAGATTTAACTCCATACACATTTCTAATCCTAACCTAATTGTTCCATTTCTTGGAACCCTTAAAAAAAAAAAGCACCTTGACCACAGACTTGCAACTATCCAGTTAGATTGTTTTTTAAGGTTTTCTACATAAGTCTTATTAGTATTTCAATCAATGCAATTACTAACAGTTATGCAGCTGTATATGCCAAAAATAAGTATTACAAAAGGAACATGACATTCAAGAAACCAGTGCGAACAAATAAGCATATGTAGGTAAGATATATTACATACATTAAACCTAGTTATAAGTTGCCTTGTGTGAAAGTGTTGGTTGAAGTAGACTGCGGTAGTAAATCGTAGGTGCAGATTAACGTTAGTGTATTTCCGACTGTTGGATGCGATCTGTAATTTTCCCCATGATGTAGTGATCCCAAACCTTATTAAGCAAACAGGGGCACGTTGGGGCTAAGGGAGATTTCCATTTGGAAGCAGTTGCACTCTTCCAGTTAGATTTGGGGCCAGCAAGGTTTTAGGGGCATGAGCTCTCAAGAGTCGAAGCTCTCTTTGTCAGAGACCCCGTTTGCCCCACAGTTGGACTCTGGAAAGCTTATCCCCCCCCCCCAAATCGCGTTGGTCTCAAAGGTGCTACTGGACTCAAATCTGGCTATTCTACCGCAGACCAACTTATCTCTTCTCTGAAACTGAGCAGATCCTATTGTGGGACTGCACAGAGACAACTTGATGAACAACAGTTACAGGTCAGCACAACCATCTTTTATCCAGTATCCAGGTGGGGCAGCCGGGTTGGTCTGAAGCAGCAGAACAAAGATTGAGTCCAGTCAGGCACCTTTAAGACCCACAAAGTTTGATTCCGGCCATAAGCTTCTCTGTGTGTACGCACACAAAAACTTATGCCCAGAATTAAATTCTGTTGGTCTTAAAGGTGCCCGTATGCATACACATGAAAAGCTTATGCCCAGAATTAAATTCTGTTGGTCTTAAAGGTGCCCGTATGCATACACATGAAAAGCTTATGCCCAGAATTAAATTCTGTTGGTCTTAAAGGTGCCCGTATGCATACACATGAAAAGCTTATGCCCAGAATTAAATTCTGTTGGTCTTAAAGGTGCCCGTATGCATACACATGAAAAGCTTATGCCCAGAATTAAATTCTGTTGGTCTTAAAGGTGCCCGTATGCATACACATGAAAAGCTTATGCCCAGAATTAAATTCTGTTGGTCTTAAAGGTGCCCGTATGCATACACATGAAAAGCTTATGCCCAGAATTAAATTCTGTTGGTCTTAAAGGTGCCCGTATGCATACACATGAAAAGCTTATGCCCAGAATTAAATTCTGTTGGTCTTAAAGGTGCCCGTATGCATACACATGAAAAGCTTATGCCCAGAATTAAATTCTGTTGGTCTTAAAGGTGCCCGTATGCATACACATGAAAAGCTTATGCCCAGAATTAAATTCTGTTGGTCTTAAAGGTGCCCGTATGCATACACATGAAAAGCTTATGCCCAGAATTAAATTCTGTTGGTCTTAAAGGTGCCCGTATGCATACACATGAAAAGCTTATGCCCAGAATTAAATTCTGTTGGTCTTAAAGGGACCACTGGACTCAAACTGTGTTCTGTTATCCAGTATTGTACGAGTGTAGTTTTATAGATGAATCTTGTATCTTGGTAGAAGCAAATTTTAACCTCCTCAGTAACAGTTTGTCTGCTTCAGCCTGGATCTCACTAAATGCATTCTAAACGTTCCATAGACATGGTTCCATTCACTCTTCCTCTCCACTAGGTGTTAATATGCAGCACTTAAATCTGTTACCATCCCTGTCCTCATCAGCCTCTTGTGTGAGCTTGCTGAGATCCTTTAACTTGTAAGTCTTTGCAAAACGATGGTGTCTGTGACAGCAGGAGCCGCACGGTGCCCGCCATGTTTCCCCCCCACAGTCTTTGCAGGCCTACCTGGACGGTTGGTTTTTCTTGGAAAACTTTTCCTTTTGTTAACCTGTTCCACAGAGAGTCCCATGTCATCTCTCTTTGCAAGTTTAAATCTCTGCTGATTTACTTCTGCAGAGTGGCAGATTTTCACAGTTCTCTGCAAAATTAGTTAGGGCTTTTCTATGACTGTGATTCCCAGCACAGTCCTCTAACTCTTATCAAAGTTGCACATCTGAATTCTAGCTTTCAGCTCCGAGAGAAAGATTGGAAGTGTTTCCTCCTCTTTCCTACATTGGCTGCATTCAAACATCACAACACACTGTTGTCAAATGGCTAACTGGAGTTTGAATGCAGGCCAAGAAACCAGGTTTTTTTTGGTTGGCAGCAAAGTGGGGTTTCGTACTGGCATTTTTAAAATCAAAGTTTGTGTACTCATTTTGGTTTGTTGTTTGAATTCACAAACCACAGTTTGTGTTGCCCTTCTGGCCACGGAAGCAACAGTATGCCCTACCTGCTGGTAGGTGGAAAGGAGATGAGAAGTAGCCCAACCATGGTTTATACACAAACCAGGGTTTGTGACTTACATCTGATAGACCAGAGTGTTTCCCAGCCTGTGGGTCCTGAGCTGACTCAAAAGGGAGTGCTGATGCTTGCGAAAGGAGGCCCTAGGCTTCTTCTGTTTTACTGATTTGTGCATACTTTTTTTTAAAGTAGGTCACCATACCAAGTACAATTTGGACTTGTGGGTCACTATACCAGAAAGGTTGTCAACCACTGTAGTAGACTGTTGAGAACTAGCTGTACAAACCACAGGTTACACTAACAACATAACGTGACATCTGTGTGCCATTATATTGTTTCATTACAATTGTGTTGACAGACGTTACCCCTCCAATTGGCAACTACAGCATCATCATTGATTCTCTTCAGAGTAAAAGGCTTGGTGTTTAGTCATGCCGGCCACATGACCACGGAAACGTCTTTGGACAGCGCTGGCTCTTCGGCTTTGAAACAGAGATGAGCACCGCAACCCTAGAGTCGGATTCGACTGGCTTTCGAGCAAGGGAACCTTTACCTTTACCTTTAAGCTCTCAATACCACATTCAATGGCATTTAGAAAAAATATCTTCTGACCCAGTTTATCAACCATCTGACTAATGAGAAACAGACTCATTTCTTGCGTAAAACTTCTCTGGTCTTTGGCAGCAATTACTTGAGAGACAAAGGACGAGGAGCCTTTAAATATCCCACAATCTAGATTCCACAATTTGTATATTATACAAGAACTTCTCTCTTTCTAGTGTGTACTGTTAAACATTTCTCTGTATCAAGGTAAAAACTGTGCCATTAGCACTTCTAGTGTGTACTGTTAAACATTGTATCAAGGTAAAAACTGTGCCATTAGCATGACTACGAAATAACTTGAGAGAGAGAAAGAGAGAGAACTGAAGGACATAATCACATCAAGTTCAGGTTCCATGTTGGTGAGCTGCTGTACATAGCGACGACTGTCTCAACTCACCAAGATCTTGTCCTGTTTCACTGGCAGTAACTTCATCACACTGAAGAGGGGCCTTAAACATGGAACACCTGTCCATTTAGGAGCACATGTACCTTTTAATAGATTTTGAAGAAACTGATTGGATTTATCCCCCCGCCCTTCACTACCCAAAGGAGTCTCAGAGCGGCTCACAAACTCCTTTTCCCTTCCCCCTTCCCACAACAGACACCCTGTGAGGTAGAAGAAGAAGAAGAATAGATTGGATTTATACCCCATGGCCCTTCACTACCCAAAGGTGTCTCAGAGCTGCTTACAAACTCCTCTCCCTCCCCCTCCCCACAACAGACACCCTGTGAGGTGGGTGGGGCTGAGAGAGCTCTGACAGAAACTGCTCTTTTTCAAGAAGAAGAAGAGGAGATTGGATTCATACCCCATGGCCCTTCACTACCCAAAGGAGTCTCAGAGCGACTTACAAACTCCTTTTCCCTTCCCCTCCCCACAACAGACACCCTGTGAGGTAGGTGGGGCTGAGAGAGCTCTGACAGAAACTGCTCTTTTTCAAGGACAGCTCTGACAGAACTATAGCTTGCCCAAGGTCATCCAGCAGATGCAAGTGAAGGAGTGGGGAATCAAAGCCGGTTCTCCCAGATTAGAGTCCGTGCACTTAACCACTACACCAAACTGGCTCTCTGCAGTGTTGTTTCACGGTTTGTGAAAAAGGATGGTAGTCCTCCCCTCCCTAGGTTGTTTGCCAGAGAGGATGCTTTGCCCAACTGCTTCTTTCTCCGCTCTTGAAGTCGTGGATGAAGTACCTAACGCCCAAAGGTCTGCCATCTTTACGCCACCTGCCTCTCCTTGGTGGACTGTTGAAGGCTGTTTGCTAAGAGGACTCCATGATGGACGTCAGCAGTCCAGATCTCCTTTGGCTAGAACCACGTCTTCAGCTGAGCAGCCGTGGATATTCTGCTGAAGCGTCTGTCATGTTCTGCTAGGAAATGACGGTGGCAGTAATCTCAGGATGGTTGGTAAGTGTCTGTGGGACAAGTCCTTGAGGACAAAACGCGTTGAGAATTGCTGCTGATCTAATCGGCGTGTTTGTTTAAAAAATCTTTATATGAACAGTCGTATGAGGATAGTCAAAACAATCCTTGTATTGCGAGCTGGATATGATATGAAATACCTACAGCGGTGTGTGCTGTGTGTCTGCTGTGGCCGGGAAGGGTTCGTTGGCTTGGTTCAGTGCAGGAGGAGGACATCAAGGGGAGCTGAGGCAGACACTCTTGTTCTACGTCCACTCGCTGTGTGTCTCCTCCTGGCGAGCATGAGAATTGTGAAGGGGAAGTGCATTTCTGTAAACACTAGATCTCCAGGTTGTGGGTGTGCATCACAGAGCCCCAGTTAGCCCTGGTTTCATGTTGCACGCTGCTGCTTTACGTTGAGACAGTTTGTCTCTTCACAGTTAACAGGCAAACATTGACAGTGTTGTGCGCATTGGCCTTTATGACTTTATGATGGGCTGGCTCTTGTACTCAATCTGCATCTCTGAGCACAGGGGACGTCCGGTTGAGGGGAATGCCCGGAGCTCCTCTCCTTTGCAAGTCTTTCAATAACTTTCCTATCTCTGCTTTATCTTCTTTGCGATTGACGACCAGATCTTTACATGGGCTGTGTCCTGGATTTACTTAATGATACAGTGATACTTGACACTTTATTTTCATTACTTTACCCAATAATTTGCAACCCTGGTTTGCAGATTTCACAGCACACCAGTCGATGCTTTCAGTGAGTTTCCCATTGCAGCACAGCGATCTGTTCTCCGAAGCCACATTCGGCTCTGTTGGTGTCACTGCGTCACGGGGTTGCCAGGTCCCCCTGGCTACCAGCAGGGGAGGGTGGGAGTTGCCAGATCCAGGTTGGGAAACTCCTGGAGGTTTTAGGGTGGAGCCTGGGGAGGGCAGGGGCCTCTGTGGAGTATAATGGCCTAGAGTCCACCCTCCAAAGCATCCTTTTTCTCCAGGGAAACTGATCTCTGTTGTCTCTGTAGTCTGGAGATGAGCTGTAATTACAGGAGGTCCCCAGGTCCCATCTGCTGTGTCAAGTTCTTTATACTTCTGGAACACTGTTTCTGAAGGTCCAGTCAAGGGCATGGTGGATTCACCCCCTTCCCCCCCAGCTTACCCACCCCAACCTTTGGAAACAGGGTTACTTTTTCCTTTCTGGGTTTCTGCAACTCAGATTCTCGACAGAACAAAGTTTGAATCCAGTGGCACCTTTAAGACCAACAAAGTTTAATTTGGGGTTTAAGCTTTCGTGTGCAAGAAGTACATGAAATCTTATAACCAGAATTTAACTTCGTTGGTCTTAAAAGGTGCCACTGGACTCAGACTTTGTTTTACTGCTTCGGACTAACGTGGCTACCCACCTGAATCCGTCACTCAATGTTTGTCTGGTTCTCAGGAGAAATAGTGGGACTAAACAATGTCTTTCCATGTACTGCTCAGTCAGTCAAATGTTAGCAAAGGAGAAATTTCTATACATTCCTACCAAGACAGGAAAATATCCTTAGTTCTTGAGAAATCCTTTTAGTACACTGATCGTTAAGTGTAAATGAGACCCTGTCATTAAAATCCATAGATTCACAGTGGTAAATGACAAATCACATTTACCACTTCACTTAATGCACTGTTCCTTTTATTTTTTTATTATCTGGAGGGTTTGTTTCTGCACTGCATTGCCTCAAGAGTTTCTCTGTAGTTTCAGCCGTGGGGGACCTGCTACCCATGTGGATCTCTAGCACAACAAGGCTTTTCACAGTCTGTGAAAAGGCCTCTGAAGTGAAAGAATGGTTCTGGCTTTGTTCAGAATGGTGCTTCAGATGCTGCTCATGGGTATGCCACTCACTGGCACCATTTCCTTTCGTAGGTGGATATTTTCTGCCCCCTCGTGCCCATCCTGTAGGCACAGGATATGCTTTTTCTTGGCCTGTAAGATTCGTGTTATTTCTGATGAGAACTTCATCAAGGGTAATGGTTGCTATTAAAAGAGCAGAGATGAGAACTGCCCCGCCCAAACGCTCAGAAAATTTTAAAGATGACCCCCCCCCATTTTTCCTTTTTTTTGGAGCCTCCAGAGGGGATTTTTTATTATTTTTTATCACTACAAAAGCTACAACAGAAGAAAAGGGAGGGGAAACTACATATACGGGATAAAGTAAAGAACCCACTACTAGCTAAAAGCCCAAGAGAGGAGATCCTCCAACTAGCTTAGTTACATCAAGTCTTCCTATCATTGATCCCTTTATAAACTGAGTCAAACATTTATAACACTTTTCCTTTAAAGCTTAAATTTAACTGTCTAGAAACAGTACCCCCGATCATCCCATAACAAAAGTCTCAAAGGCACATTTCAGAGTCCTTCAGCCTTTACTTCTCCTTTCCCCTTCTCTTCCGCAGCTTATAAGGACTTTTTGGGGCTGCTGCCCCTTGCTCTGACAGAGAGTCCTCTCCGGAGGAGCCAGAGTCTAGCTCGCCCCTGGACTTGCTGTCCTCTTCTTTTTTCCCGTCCTCTGGCCTTCCCAGCTGAACCCTTAGAAATTCTTGAGCTTTCTGAACAGAGTCAATCTTTTCTTTTTTGTCTTTAATCTTGAAAGTAATGCCTTCTGGAAATAGCCATTTATATCCAATTGAGTTTGTCTGAAGAAAAAACACAAGTTCTTTATACTTCTTTCTCCATTGTCTTACTTCAAATGGAATATCCTTTAGCATTCTGTTGGTATTTCCCCCCCGCTTTCAGGGGTGTTCCAGCAACCGCTTTCAGGATTGCATCCCTCACATGCCTCTTCGAGAATCTTACAACAATTTCCCCAGGCAGATTATTTTTCTTTATATAGCCTGAATATGATCTATAGACCACATCCATGTCGTTAAGCAGCGATTCCGCCTTCATTTCTGTCACAGGGGCTAGCAGTTCACTCATCACTTCTTTAAGATTCTCCCCTCTGCTCTCTGGCATGCCCTGAAAATGAAGGATCATGTTGGCTTTTTCCATTTGGACTTGTAACAGTTGATCTTCCATGGTGATTTGTTTCCTTTCCAGCTTTTGCACTTTCTTCTTCACCTTCTGTGTAGTTACAGCCACTTCCTTTACCTTCTCAGCATCTTGCTTCATTATTTGTATCAAATCGTTTATCTGGGTTTGTTGTGCAGTAATGCTTTGAGTCACTATAGACATCTGTTCCTTGAAGTTATTCAGCTGTTCCAGCAGAGGGCGCATAAAATCCGCTATAGACTTTGCCACCTCACTGATAACTTCCGGTTTCGGGCTCTCAGACCCTTTCGCTTTCAAAAGTTTTTCTCTGTCCTTCTTCCCCGCCATCTTTATTGTTTGTTTACTTTCGTGAATTTTTTTAAAAAGTCTCTGAATGTACGCTTGACCGCTTAAATTCGCTTTGGTAAGTACTTCTAGGCAGTTTCCCTCGCGTTTTCTTCCGCTCCCCCCTCAATCGCTCAAAAGTTCGTGCGCATGGGAGGCATCCCTCCCCTGCTCGTTTTTTCTCCGTTCGGTGGGGTGGGGTGGGGAGCTATTTTTTTCCCTTTACAAAATGCTTCGGAATTGACTCCCGTTCGTAATTGGTCGTTCGACCTTGCTTTCATTTCATTTCTGCCGCATGATCTCCTGCGCTTGCCCCGGTCAGCGTCACTAAGTCCATTCGGTCTTACAGCACGGAGAACCGTCGGAACAAAGAGGCGCCTCAATTCTCCGGCATTCCGCCGTTGAAGAGGCGACCTCTTAAAAGTTCCATGGCCAGGGTCCCTTCTCCGGGCCCCTGGGGGGGGGGGTTGCGAGCCTGCGCACCCCCTTCTTCGGCTGGAGCGCAGCTTCACCCCCGGGAGGTCCAGGAGGTGAGTCTGCTAGCGCTCCGCCATAAACCGGAAGTCCCACACATTTTTCTGATGGAAAAATATTTTTCTGTTGCAAAATGTTTTGAATGGAAAATTTGGGAAATGTTGGGGAGGACTGGGGAAAAACCCTCATATGAAATATTTTCTGTTTTAAGGTAAATTAAATGCTTCTTAGTGCAATGCTTTTCTCATTCATAGTGTATAGGATGAAAAAATTAATTTTTCCAATAGAAAAAGTGGAAAATTTGGAGGAATGCTGGGGGAAAAAAATCTGATCTTCCTCCTTTGCAATGGCTCAAAATGTGCAGCATGAAAATTTTTATGCAAGGCAACCTACAGCAATAGATCAGGATAGGCAGGCGATGGCCCACCCCCTCTGATTGTCTCTCGCCCTGAAACCCTGCAGGGCCGCTATAAGTCAGCTGTGATGTGATGGGACTTTCCACCACCACCAGTTCCTGTGCGTCCTAAGACAGATCCCTCATTTTCAAATTCAAATAATTTTGGCAACAGTTAATGTACTCTAATATATTTCACAATAATATGTTATTAAAGAGCTCGTTGTTTTCAGTGTCATTAACAGACAAGCGGCCTGACCTACTGTGATTGTATGACTTTCTGTCCAAATAATATTTTCTTTTCTTTACTATAGAACTTGTTTCCTACCCTCAACTTAGAATCATAGAATGTTCAGAGTTGGAAGGGACCTTGCAGGTCATCTAGTCCAACCCCCTGCACTCTGCAGGAGCATAGCTGAAAGATAGCCCTACATACCTACAACAGACATGGAAGATGGTTGTCCAGCCTCCGCTTGGAAACATTCAGTGAAGGAGCATCCACCACCTCCCGAGGCAGTCTGTTCCACTGCTCAACTACTCTTACAGTTAGGAAGTTTCTCCTGGTATTTAGCTGGTATTGACTCCCTTGTCATTTCCACCCATTAGTTCTAGTCTTGCAATCCGGAGCCAGAGAGAATAGATCTGCTCCATCTTCTACATGACAGCCCTTCAAATACTTGAAGACTGCAATCATGTCCCCTCTAAGCCTTCTCTTTCCCAGGCTAAACATACCCAGCTCTTTCAACCTTTCCTCGTAAGACTTGGATTCCAACACTCTCACCATCCTGGTTGCCCTCTTCTGGTTACGCTCAAGCTTTTATCTTTTCCTCCCTCTCAGATGGCAAAAATTAAGATCCATGAGATGGGGGGGGGGACCTACAGGGGTCAGCAGGTTGCTGCTCTTCCTCAAGGACCGGCTGTACTTGCAGTTTTCCTTATCTCTCCCTTATAATAAAGCAGTAGTGGGGACCAACGTTCTAAAATGCCCGCCTTTAGTGTTTGGCCGGAAGAACTGCCACTCAGAAGACACTGGCTGGGTTGACTGGCTGCTTTGCGCAGTCCTGCCCAGCGTTTCAAGGTCTTTTGCATATGGAAGCTGATTGGACTTCACTCCATTCCACACCTCCCCCTCCCCCGCAAGGCAGTTGGAATTTTCAGTTGCATATGGAAACTACTGTATTCTGAGGTAACATATGTCCTCACACACATCACATCACTTCCCCTTTAAAAGAAACAAACCCAATAACACAATCACGCCACACCACAAAGAAGACAGATCACACCACAAGCAGAATACCTCAAGGCAAAAAATGATAGGAAAAGGTGCCAGCAGTCACCCCATTACTGCCACAGATGGTGTGCGGGTCCCAGGTTCATGTTTTAAAAGCTGCTTGGGGGA